>NW_027501660.1:0-21194 GCF_021521415.1 Bidens hawaiensis | reverse complement strand
GACCGTTATGAACAAATACGTTAAAAGTTGGGACCGTGATCAGCCAATTCGTTAGTTGGGACCGGTAGTGACCAAAAAGACGATAGTTGGGATTAATAAAAACCAATATACCAATTTTAAAAGCTAAAATTTCAAATCTCATTATACAATCTTTCTCATTTTCATGTTTAATCCTGATACATTTAACTTTCTATCAACTAGAACATTACTCAAATATCAATAAAACCATCAAATGACACAATAAAAACATTCAAACAGTCCTAAATCATTATCTTTTTAACCCAAAATGACAAAACCATTGTAATAACCTTTCCTGCTAATATTTTTATAAAATTGTTCATATGTGAAAACTCTTTATACATATCCAGTAACAAACCAATAAACATAATCATATTAACTTACAACAATACCTCAAAACCCTGCCACTGATCACAAATCACCAACACCTTCAAGTCTGGCTTTAATCCTCTGCAGCGTACCCTCGACCGCGATATCAAACGCATCCTTCTTCGTCTCAACCCCAACGAACTCCCATGCTTCCTATAAACAATCCTCGGAATCATCTCAATCAACCTCTCCCTCTTCCTCCTCACCTCACTCATCGGAATCGCGTTCAAAACCTCCATCACACTCACACCTCGAAACACCACATCCTCCTTCCATATCGTCACTGAAAACTCCTCATACTCATCCTCCGGCAAATGCCACCCGTACTGCTTCTTCGCCGACAAATCCTCGAAAAACACCGGTATACACCCCGCCAAAATACTATCAAACGTCGACCGCCTCGTCGGCGTGTCCCCAGGTGGCTGCAAACAAAAACTCGAATGCAGCATCGGCTTCATTATCTTAATCGGATCATGCTCACAAACCCCATTCGAACAATCCACAAACTCACACAACTTCGCATACTCCGTCGAATTCCCACTCTTCTCATCACACTCCAACCGAATACTCCGATGTATATTCGGTGTCGACGATATCCCCCCACCGCCCGAAAACAACATCAAAGTCGACCGTTTCGACCGGGTCACCCGATTCACCCATGAATTAAACAAAGCGAAATTCGGCGGGTGAAACGACGTGAGGTACGGTATCGACTGTTCCTGCCACAGGTACGCCCTCGAATCCAGCGTCAAGGCCGTAACGTTAAAAAACTCGGGCAATTCGAGAAACGAAGTGCCCCAAACCGGGGGATCGGTCCCACAGGCTGAGAATAATCCCACGCCGTTCCAGCGAGCACGAGGAGGTGATCATGGCCGTGGTTTTTTAAGCCAGATTTCGGGCGAATGGGATTGTAAGTATTTGAATAAGTGACGGCCGTGTTGGGCGGATGAGTTGTAATGGGGTCCGTGGAGGTAACGTAAGGAGTCAAGGGCGGTGTAATAAGGGAGGTAGATGGCGTCAGCGGTGGTGGGGTCGGAGGTGAGGCAAGGGTATTCGAGCATGCGGCGGTGGAAGAAGAGTTCGAGGAGAGAGGTGTCGGTGCGGAACCAGGAGTGGGATTGGTTGTGGGTTTTGGACCCAGGCCGTGGTTGGTGAGGTACGGGCAGAAGGAGGTGGAGAATGGGTGGTGGTCGGTGGAGCAGTTGGTTAGGATGTCTAGGTTGAATTTGGGTGGGAGGTGGCGGATGTGGATCCACCGGTTTGTGCAGTCGGAGTCGAGATCCGATTGTTGTTGGGTTGTGGTGGTGGTGGTGGTCAGGAGGAGGATGAGGAGGATGGTGGTGTACGGTGGTGGCATGGTGGATGATGGTGGTGGTGGCGGTCGGGAGTGAATATTGGATTGGTTTTGAGTTTGTAAGATTAAATCAGCCCACGTGACTTGCACGTGATGTTAGTTTTCTTCATTTTAAAGAAAAATGGTAAAGAAAAATAATAATCAAACGAGTCGAGCTGCTCATTGAGGTTAGGATTGATAAATAGTTTTGAAGAAGACGAGTTTTTTTTAGCATGAACCTTAAATAAAGCTCGTTTAGTTATTGAGCTAGAGCTAGAGCCTTGTATTGAAAGCCCGTTAAGGCTTGTCGAGATATAATGAGCCTAGTGTATATTTTAGCTTACCTCTTTTGACCTTTATGTATTTATTTCACACTGCACAACCTAGCTTAAGCTCGGACCGATCTTAGACTCATTTAAGGTATTTCTTACGAGTCGAGCTCGAGCTTAGACTCGGCTCGTCTTGTTGACATCCCCTACCCGAACTGACACAATCTCTATACAGGTACACTTCTTACATGGATGGTTCAGTTATCTTATTTTCTATTTTAAAAAGTCTATATACTAGGCCAACGATAATCATTTGGATAACAAAACTAGGCCTACCACGTTCAACCTACTTAAGATCGACCAGTGGGCCGTACATGAACTTATAGTCCATTACGAGGTAATGCTTAATGTGCAGTATAGGCTGTTCACGAGCTGAGCTGAACCGAGCGAAGGCTTGCTCGTTGCTTGGCTCGTTTACAACCGAAACCGAACCGAACCGAACGGTTGAAATTCGAACCGAGCGAAAAACGAAACGAGCCAAAATCGAATCGAGCATTTTTCGATCGAACATCGAGCGATTTTGAGCATTTTTTATTTCTTTTTCACTATAAATTTTTTTCAATAAGAAACAAGTTTGAAGGTTGTAAATAATATATTTTGCAAACAAATTAGTAGTTTTAGACAAATGTATAATAATGAGCATGTAAACAAACTTTTAGTATTCTGAAAACTTGAATCGAGCTAACGAAACTATAACATTGACGAAATAGGAAAAATTTTAAAGAGTTTTAAAAATTGTATAATTATATTTTATGAGATTAGCTTCATTTAAGACCTAGCTCCACAAACCAGAAACCAAAAAAACAAAAACAAAAAGAATATTAGACAAACCAAGGTTTACAAAATAAATACTTGTGATCATATTTGAAGTTTTATAAAAATACAATTTCATGCTGCCAAAATTTAAGCAGGGGGTTACCATGCGATGGTTACCATGCGATCCATCAATGTATCACTCAAATCCGCCCCTGTAACAGACATGATCAAGACTTTAAGTAGATATTATGGAGTACACAATTTTTTGTCTAATAAGACTGAATTCAATTATTGTTACATGTAAAAGGATTACAGGGGTCATTTGTGACAATTGTAGATAGTTTGTATTTTGAAGGGTCATTTTGTAATAGTTGTAAACAATAGGGACTATTGTAATACTTTGGTAGTTAGGTCGTTGTTAGTTAGTGGTTGTATAATAACTGAATTGGTTAATGAGAAGAACTTAGGGATGGCAAAAATCCCCGAATCCGACGGGGAAACCCGAAAACCGGCTTATTTCGGGTCGGGTCGGGTTTTTGTTTTTTCGGTTTCGGGTCGGGTTTCGGAGATTGTTTCGGGGATTGTTTCGGGTTCGGGTTCGGGTTTGGGTTCAGGTACCCCCGCCCCGACCCGCCCCGATATAATATATAAATATAAATATAAATAATATATATATTATATATATATATATATTAAAACCTAAACCTACATCCAGACATCCACTCATCCAGACTCCGCCACCGCCAGTCCGCCCCCGATTCACTCAATCGCCGTCTGCACCACCATCACCATCCACTCAATCGCCGTCTGCACCACCGGACCACCCTCCTCCTCCTCGTTTTGATCCCAGCCGAAGTATGTAATCTCACTCTTTAATCACACACACACACCATTCTTTTCTTCCCCACTATCACACACACACCGAAGTATGTTTTCTCCTTTTTTAGGGTTTTTCATTTGAAATTGACCTAATTTTGTTGTTGTTGCATATCGTATGATACACCGTTCTCTTTGCGATTGATGATTGACATGATAATTGATTTGGGGAATCTAATTTGTTTTAGGGGTTTCCTCTTTCCATGATAATAGACTATATTAATATTAATATTATCCTCAATTATATTCATATTCTTACTCTATGGCCTCTCGGTCTCTGTTTCATTCCACCGCTTTCTCATCCTACCACCTGTAAGATCCCTAATTCTCTTATTATTATTATTATTATTATTATTATTATTTCACCTGTTTTCACTCCAACTTATGTTAACGTAAATATTAACGAACTTATTCCGATCGAATTGCATGTTTTAATGTAAATCGTATTGAACTTATTGATTTCTGCTAGCTAGCTATTTAACTGCTCCTGCATTGAATAATTAGACTATAGTTGACTGTTGATTGTATTCGGTGAGTACGTGTAGTCAAATTAGACAGTTTGGCAGTTTGCGTGTTGTGGCTATTGAGATGAGTTTGGATTGGAGCTGGATAGTGTTTGTAAGTATGTGATCGATGGCTTGTTGATGAATGAGATGGCGATTTAGGTTAACTTGATTAACTCTGACATGAGTTCCGATTGAATTATATGTAACACGTAAGTCGTATTGAAGTTATTGATTTCGGTTAGCTAATTAGCTGCTGCATTGAATAATTTTTTTAGCTCTGATGATTTTCGTGTTTCGTTAGGTTGTTAATTATTGTTTTTGTGTCGTCGTCGTGTTAGAAGGAGCTAATTCGATTCTCCACCGCTCCTTTTAATACAACGAGCGGAAGTCATGTCATGTCATGTCAGAGTTCACCAAGTTAACCTAAATCGCCATCTCATTCACCAAGAAGCCATCAATCATACACTGAGAAACATTTCCAGTTTCCAATCCAAATCTATTTCAATAGTCAAATATGCAAACCGTTTACAATCAACGTCTCAAATTCTTCCACAATTTTAAACAATAACGTTTAAGAGTATGACGACTTACGTGAGTGTATTGTGGTTGAAGCGTATCTCGAATCATGGCGGTTAAGCGAGGGTTGTCGAAGTGGCTAAACGGCAAAGCTTCTTGAATCACAAACTTCGCCATACGATCTTGAACTCGATCAATTTGGTATGTAAATATTCCGCCTTCACTATCCATTTGCGTTTGTTGCGAATCGACGTTCTTTTTCAACGCCTTGCAATACGGTTTTTCGATGTGTTTCTTCAAATTTGAATTCGAAAGTGGGTTTAAATAAATCCCACAAAACTTGCACCGAGCCTTCAATGAATGGTCACTCAATTCAACCAAATCCCAATTGCACCAAATCTCTTGATTACGATTATGAGGTACAATACGAACGAAACTTGGTTCGGCGTTGGAACCTTGACCAACCGATGATTGTGAGGCGGCCATAACAACAAATATGAATATAGAAGAAGAGAAAACAAGAGATTAGAGAACTCAAAACGTTGTAATAGCGTTTTTTTTGTATTTTTTTGCGTTCGGGTTTGCGTTTTGAGTGTTGTGATGAACCCATGACACCAAATACCTATTTATACTAGTAGTGGGGTGCTTGGTGGAGCCAAAAAACGGCTATTTTTGACCCCAACGGTCAAAAAAACGGCCAAAAAACGATTTCCGACGGCTATATTCGATCCAACGGCTAGAACCGGTTCCGGATGGTTCGGTTCCGGTTCCTACCCGCCCCCACTCAGAAATGCAAGAACCGGTCACGGATCATCGGGTTGAATCAGATAGTGTCCGGTTCCTACAAAAATCGGGTAGGAACCGGTTCGGGTCCGGTTCGGGTCCAGGAACCGGTTTCATTGATCTTCCCTAAACGGAAGTAGTATTCTCTCAGTCGCGGGCCATTTGAAACAAATACATTAAAAGTAGGACCATCAACAACCAATTCGTTAGTTAAAACCGACAACGATAAAAAAGATATAGTCGATACACCTATAAAAAAACATTATATTACAACCACCAGCCCCTTTGACTTTGTACCTTATAAAATGTTATTTGGATAAATGGATTTCCCATATCATATTCAGGTGAGTCATTATACCTTGACTCATTATATTACAACTTTTTTATTAACTTCTTGTTAATTGTTAATAAACAGTCAAGAATAGATAGATATATGATCAGTCACAATAAACCAAAGTTTACAAATTCAAACAGCCAAGCAAAGCAAAGGACATTACTTCAAACATTTATTCTACAGGTTCATGATATATAGACTTCAAACTTCATCTTCATATTCAACACTTCCAAGCTGAAACCGTCATCAGGTCGCGATCCTGCCAGCAAAGAACAAGCGCTTTCTGCCTCTTTTCAACGCGAAACCCCTGAACCCGCATCCTCTTCAGCACACATTCGGCTTGCGTTTCAGCAAAGTTACTAAACTTGACACACGAGTACCCTCCGGCTGCAAACAGCGACCTCCAATGAGGCATTGGCTCTGGAAACTGAAGCTTACCCGACACCATCCGTTCAATTTGAGACCGGAAAAGATAACATTCGATCTTGTTTAACGCATCCGAAACTTCATTAGCAGCGTCAATGGAGTTGAACAAAACTTCATAGTACTGAAGACCCTGAAGAAGGTAACCGGGGAAGGGTAAATCCGTCCTTTCACACCCCCGATCAACCGACACCACTATTCTCGGTCTGAGTTGCTTCACGAAATGGAGAATTGATGGAATTGACGATAACCGAGTGGAAACCGACCAAATCGGGAAATGCACCACGATAGTTTCGGTTTCGGAAACCGTAAACCATCGCGGATCGAATGAATCAAAGTTCACAACTTCAAGCTTGAAAGAAACCCCGGTTTCTTGCGCGAGTTGTGATAAGTTTTCATGCATGAGCCCGGGTTCTAACGGGTGGTGCGTCGAAGGTGAAGCGAATGCGGTAATCTTTAGTGAGCAACCATTGTTTTTTAATGGAAGTTCTTGAATAAACGACGCCCATTGCGCACCGAACGCGATATCAAAATCGATAATGTGAATGTCGGTAACGTCTCCAAGAGCTTCAAGAAGTGTTTGATTTGAAGTGAAGTTGATAAACTGAATAATTGGGGAAACTTCTGAAAACATTTTATAAGCTCCCATCTTGAACATACCATTAACGGGTGTGGTTATTCGGTTCGGGTTAAGGTTTGATTGTGTTTGCATTTGCATTGCTTCTTTGAAATAAAAAGCTGCCCGCTGGAACGGTTTGTTCAGAGTCGGGCCCAAAGTGAAGTGGTGATTGAGCCGCGCCAATATCCCTTGCGCGTGTGAGCGGTTTCCTGTGAGCATTAGCTCGGCCGCTGCAAACAGGTGTTCACAGATAAGCTGCTGGTGGTGTGGTGGCGGTGGCGGTGGGTCGATGTGTGGTAGTTCTAGTTCTTGTTTTATTACCGCCACCGGAGATGGTTCAAGCGGTAATTCGTGATCTTGATTCACAATCGAAACTTTTCGAAAACCCGGGTTCAAAATCGAATCTTTGCGAAAACCCGAAGCTTTCGGGAGGTTGTGGTGGTGGAATTGCGCCGGAGGCGGCGGCGGTAGCAGTGGAAATTTGTTTTGGAGGTTAAATTTTACAGCCGGAGGAGCTTCAAACGCTGCGGCGAGGCTGGGAGGTGCATTTTGGTCAATTTGCAAAAGCTGTTGTAAGCTTAAAGATGCATCTGCATCATCAAAGTGGCCGGAGATCCACCGGAAACTTTCCCAGTCGTCCACTCCACCACCAAATCTCGGCTGTTGGAGTTCAAATTCCGCCGGAATTGGTTGTAATTCCGGCCACTCATTAACAGTTAGCATTGGTGGGGTGGTGTTACTGCCGCCGCCGCCGCCCACGGAGGAGGAGGGGGTGGAGGTGGAGGTGGAAGGACTGGGGCTCCGGCGAGTGTCAAGAACTGATATGGGTTCATTATTATTATTACTCACTTCTTTCCAGTTATTATTTGAGTCTAAAGAAGATTGAAAGCCTGCAACTATGCCTCTCATCTGTTCATCATGAATCAAATATATTCAAACCCTATGGAGATTTCAAAACAATTAACAAAATAATTACACTTTTTTATTTAAAAACAAAAAAAAATAATTTATTTTTATATAAAATTTAGCTTCTTGTTTTAACAGACACAAGTTCACAAATATCTTGTTTTTTTTTCCTATCAAATAAATTCAAACCCTGTAAAGATTTCAAAACAATTAACAAAATAATTAGACTTTTTATTTAAAAACAAAAAAAAATGATTTTTTTATATAAAATTTTGCTTCTTGTTTAAACAGACACAAGTTTACAAAAATCTTGTTTTTTTTTCTGTCCAAAAATGAAAAAGTTGATGGGGGTTTTCAAGATTTGGAGCTTTTAGATGGGTTTTAATTTCAATAAAAATAAAAATAAAAAATATAAGAAAACAACAGCAATATATGAACAAGAACAGCTTTCAAGAAATCTTGATTACTTTTAGGGCAAAAATGTTTTATTAGGTTTGTAGATTTTGTGGTTTCAGATGTGTTCAAAATGTGTTCAGTTTATTTAAAGTAAACCAACAAAAATAAGAATTTAACAAGTGCAAGAGTAATGAAAAAAACTTACAAGATTCTTGATTATTTTAACTCTAAAAATGATATAATTTTGTGGGGTTTAGAGATTTGAAGCTTTGAGATTAGCTCAATAAATAAGCAAGAAACAAAGCCCATCAAACCCAAAAAAAAAAAATAATAAAATAAAAAGGAAACCAAGAACAAATTTCAAGAAATCTTGTCTTTTTAGCCAAAAGATGAAAGTTTTTTTCTATGTTTTGATGTTTGCTTCAGATTTGAAGTCATGAAAGTGTTAAATATATGACCAAATTAGTGACACGCACCTTTTATCTTCATGTCACTATTTGAGCTCCATCTTTCTGCTTCAAGATAAAAATCTCTACTGTGTGTTTCTGTCTCTAGAAATTGAAAGTGTAGGTGTGGTGGTCTTGGCCTTTCACTTGGTCACTGCTTCTATCCTGTTGTAGGTGTCCCCTATGGTGTCCCTTCTTGTTTTCTGCCAATGGATGGATGTGTACATCGTTAAAATAAAAAGTACTACTAAATTACACTTCTTTTTCTTCACTCACAGGACCGAAAATGACATGGTAAAAATTAAGAAAATGTTTGTTTTTTCTTTTGTTTTATAAATAACATAATAGCATCACCATTTTCAAACGTCCATTGCACGTCACGTCAGCTGGCTGACCTAGAAATTTTTGTTCACAAGGACGGAAAGTTTTAAAGATCGTTTGTTTATCGTTAAAAATAACTCTTTTGGGTTCTGGGCGAGGTCTTATGAAAAAGGGATAATCAGACTAAATTTAATAATAATAAATAAAAGTACGTCAAACGTAATTAAAAATATACAATGAAAATCTTAGATACCTAAAGTTATTCTCTACGAGTTTTTATTATTTTTTTAAAACTAACTGGTCAAGTGACAAGTTTTTTGGAGGTATTTCATGCCTAATGTCTTAAACCAGTGGTTGTTGATCGGAACTCTAGCCGAAATTTGGGCTAAATGATGTCCAGCGATGGAGATCGCCTTTTGCAGCTCTGTGTGTGCCACTTCTTTCGATCGTTCTTTCCTTTTTTTAGTAAAGTATAAAATCTTGGGCCAAGGCTTAACACTTAGATTAGGGCTGTCCAAACCGCTCGACGCTCGAACTCACTCGCTGCTCGCTCGAAAAATGCTCGCTCGTTTTTTCGCTCGATTGTAAACGAGCCGCTCTGCTTGGTTCGGTTTGTAAACGAGCCAAGCAACGAGCAAAGGTCTGCTCGGTTCGGCTTGAATATTTTTAAATTATTTTATATATAATTATATATGAACAAATATATAAATATATAGACAACACACATAAAATATAAGTATACAATTTTTAAACCCTTTTAAATTTTTCATATTCCGTCAATTTTATAATTTTATTAGCTCGATTCAAGTTTTCAAAATACTAAAAGTTTGTTTACATGTTCATTATATCTCACTTCAAACTTCTTTCTCCTAAAAATTTACAACTTATTATACGTTTATCTAAAAACTATTAATTTGTTTACAAAATATATTATTTACAGCTTTCAAACTTGTTTCTTATTGAAATCTTTAAAGTGAAAAAGAAATAAAAAATGCTCGAAATCGCTCGATGTTCGATTGAAAAATGCTCAGTTTGATTTTGGCTCGTTTCGTTTTTCGCTCGGTTTGAATTTCAGCCGTTCGGTTTGGTTCGGTTGTAAACGAGCCAAGCAACGAGCAAGCCTTCGCTCGGTTCGGTTCGGCTCATAAACAACCGTAACTTAGATATTGTTTTGACATTGGGCCTAAGAATTAGCTCCATACAGAGGCATTAACCATTGAACCCACGAGTTCATCATCATCGTACTCAGTAAATCCCACCGATAGCAAAACTATGGTAGGGTATGAGGAGGGTAAGATGTAGACAGCGTTACCTTTACCCCGAAGGAATAGAGATGCTGCTTCCGGTGAGACCCCGGCTCGATAGTAGTTTTGCATCAAGTCTTGGACATAAAGCATATAACACTCAACCACCGGGACATCGGCCGATTGGTGTGTGTACCCTTGTCTTTCAGCTATCAGCGCCACCACATGATGCCTGATTAACCTTCCGCCACTTTTAACGTTATTTTCACGAGATTAGTAAAATAACGTCAAAATTAGTGCAATTTAGAAATTGAACCCACGAGTTAACATTTAGAAATTGGACTAATCCTAATCAGAAAATTAAATAAAGAATTTAGTTACACAAAACAAATAACTATTAATTATTTATATTTTGATCTTTATATAATTAACACTTAATTTTTTTAATAAATGAAATATAATATTGCACATTAAAACTTATCATTATAGGGATGGCAAAAATCCCCGAATCCGACGGGGAAACCCGAAAACCGGCTTATTTCGGGTCGGGTCGGGTTTTGTTTTTTCGGTTTCGGGTCGGGTTTCGGAGATTGTTTCGGGGATTGTTTCGGGTTCGGGTTCGGGTTTGGGTTCAGGTACCCCCGCCCCGACCCGCCCCGATATAATATATAAATATAAATATAAATAATATATATATATATATATATTAAAAACCTAAACCTACATCCAGACATCCACTCATCCAGACTCCGCCAC
Organism: Bidens hawaiensis; assembly: GCF_021521415.1. Lineage (NCBI taxonomy): Eukaryota > Viridiplantae > Streptophyta > Magnoliopsida > Asterales > Asteraceae > Bidens > Bidens hawaiensis. The sequence continues at coordinate 10,263 of NW_027501660.1, read as the reverse complement.
CGCCAGTCCGCCCCCGATTCACTCAATCGCCGTCTGCACCACCATCACCATCCACTCAATCGCCGTCTGCACCACCGGACCACCCTCCTCCTCCTCGTTTTGATCCCAGCCGAAGTATGTAATCTCACTCTTTAATCACACACACACACCATTCTTTTCTTCCCCACTATCACACACACCGAAGTATGTTTTCTCCTTTTTTAGGGTTTTTCATTTGAAATTGACCTAATTTTGTTGTTGTTGCATATCGTATGATACACCGTTCTCTTTGCGATTGATGATTGACATGATAATTGATTTGGGGAATCTAATTTGTTTTAGGGGTTTCCTCTTTCCATGATAATAGACTATATTAATATTAATATTATCCTCAATTATATTCATATTCTTACTCTATGGCCTCTCGGTCTCTGTTTCATTCCACCGCTTTCTCATCCTACCACCTGTAAGATCCCTAATTCTCTTATTATTATTATTATTATTATTATTATTATTATTATTTCACCTGTTTTCACTCCAACTTATGTTAACGTAAATATTAACGAACTTATTCCGATCGAATTGCATGTTTTAATGTAAATCGTATTGAACTTATTGATTTCTGCTAGCTAGCTATTTAACTGCTCCTGCATTGAATAATTAGACTGTAGTTGACTGTTGATTGTATTCGGTGAGTACGTGTAGTCAAATTAGACAGTTTGGCAGTTTGCGTGTTGTGGCTATTGAGATGAGTTTGGATTGGAGCTGGATAGTGTTTGTAAGTATGTGATCGATGGCTTGTTGATGAATGAGATGGCGATTCAGGTTAACTTGATTAACTCTGACATGAGTTCCGATTGAATTATATGTAACACGTAAGTCGTATTGAAGTTATTGATTTCGGTTAGCTAATTAGCTGCTGCATTGAATAATTTTTTTAGCTCTGATGATTTTCGTGTTTCGTTAGGTTGTTAATTATTGTTTTTGTGTCGTCGTCGTGTTAGAAGGAGCTAATTCGATTCTCCACCGCTCCTTTTAATACAACGAGCGGAAGTCATGTCATGTCATGTCAGAGTTCATCAAGTTAACCTAAATCGCCATCTCATTCACCAAGAAGCCATCAATCATACACTGAGAAACATTTCCAGTTTCCAATCCAAATCTATTTCAATAGTCAAATATGCAAACCGTTTAGATAAACACATGCTAACCATATACAATCAACGTCTCAAATTGATTATGAATGGTGATTTTGGGAATTTTCAAGCTGTAATAAGCGGAGGCGAATCGAAGAAGAATAGGTTTAAAGTTAATTCTTTTTGTTTTAAATAAATTAATAGATGTAAACACCAGTGAATAACCTGCTCATATTAAGTATGATCTCATTGTTTACTCTTGAATAAATTCAACAATAGAAGAAAGCAGTTAAGCCAAATAATTTGTAGTGTAGCAGGTATACATAGACCCATTGTGCAACTAGCAATCATGAGCCACTAGTCCATTCTATATAATCTTCTCTAGTTCTCTTTACTTTGGATAGGAAATTTGATAATGTTTTTAGAAATTTTCAAGTATTAAGCAGAGGTGAGTTGAAGAAAAATAGGTTTAAAGCTAACTCTCTTATATAGGTTTATTTATGTGCCTGCACCACATACAGCTGATGTTCTTGCAGATACGCTATATGATTGTCTATGTGATTGGAATATTGATAGAAAAGTGTCTACTCTTACCGTTGATAATTGTACCACAAATGATGCAATTATCAACAAGTTACTACAGAAGCTTCCACAAATGATAATTGTACCACAAATGTGTGCTCAAAGTTGGTTGTTGAATGAGATTCGAGGTAACGCTATATTGAATATTACATTATTACTCATGTTATTTATCTTCATAATCATGAATATATGTTTATGTTATTACTATTAAATATAGAAACTTGTTCGGAAGAGACCGAGGCATATTGCCGCACCATTGAATATGAAATGGATGTGGAAGAGGTAATAATATTTATAAAATTTACTATTTTTGTAACATAGCTTTTATTCTTTTAACTTGGTTGATTTATTGATAAATATTCTTAATGTAGGTAGGTACTAAAGAAAGTGGCACGACGACTTTGGATGATTTGGTTTGATTTGGTATTTAGATTTGGTCGCAAGTTTGTAGTTTGTGTATTTGGCATGATTTTTCGGCCATGTAGACTTGGTTTTATTTCCTTTGTAACACATTGTTTCAGCTTTCATGTGTGTGATGCAGAAGTTTATTTCGATAAATGTTCAGTTATGTGATGAACCAATTTCGGGTTGGGTCGGATCGGTTTCGGGTTTTCGGGTTCGGGGACGGGGCGGGTCGGGGGGGTACAAAAAACCAAACGGGGAATCCCCGATTTAAACCCGACGGGTAATGGGGCGGGTACGGGGATGGTTTTTGGTTTCGGGTTCGGGTTCGGGTTCGGGTTAAGCAAAACCCGCCCCAAACCCGCCCCGTTGCCATTCCTAGAAGAACTAGCTAAGAGTTTGATGAATTTCCTTCATGTTCTTCTTATCTGATTTTTAATCTTTCTGGAGTCTCATCTACTTCAAAATAGCGATTTGCCTTGCATAGCCACTCTTCCAAATTATCACCATTGAACTTAGGAAATTCAAGTTTTGTTAAGTGATTATGACCTCTGTAATAACCATTGGAGTCTGGATCCCTTTGTCTTTCAAAATCACCATCCGTCCTTTGAGAAAATTCTTGTTGTGGTCTCAAATTGCTCGGGCTCCCATTGTTGGGATTAGGTAGCAAGTTCTTCAATAATGGCAATATTTCAGCCAATTGTGCAGTGTTGTTCTCCACCATTGCCTTCAAATCAAATAAGGATGATTCATGATCCATGAGAGTTCTTTCAATCTCTTGGATTTTCGTGGTTTCTTGATTACAAGTATTAGTCATGATTGAGTAGAATTGATTGAATCTTTAACCAATTCAAGAACTGAATTAAAAATGAATTTGAATGAGAAATTGTCCGAACAATTGGTCAATTTCCAAATTTAGGAAATAATTGAGAAGAAATTGATCAACGATAATCAATTTCAGGAATTGAAACGAAAAACTTTTTCCGACGATTGACCGGAAAAACGAACGGAATTTGCAAAACTTACCGGAATTTGAACGGAGAAAGTGAACAGAATATGAATTTGAATGGAAAAATGAACTATTTGGTCACTGGAGCGCATTCCGAAAGGACTGAACCACTCTGATACCACTGATAGCTAATCGAAATCAGAAAAGAAGAACAGGAAGGAAATTCATCAAACTCTTAGCTAGTTCTTCTCATTAACCAATTCAGTTATTATACAACCACTAACTAACAACGACCTAACTACCAAAATATCACAATAGTCCCTATTGTTTACAACTATTACAAAATGACCCTTCAAAATACAAACTATCTACAATGACCCCTGTAATCCTTTTACATGTAACAATTATATATATAGTTAGAGAATTAATCTGAGCCCTCCAAATTTAACCTCATATTTAATTTAAGCCGTGTGATAAGGAAAGCAGTTATAGGTTTTTCATTACGTCTCGATTAAACCTACCTTCGGATCAGTCTCATACGCTCATGCATGCAGTTGAGAGAGGTTACACACCAGTTTCCATTAAACGATTACTCTTTGTAATTATTTGATTTGGGGATTTCAAGCAGACAGCAAGTTGGACATCTTCAATCGGTACCTCAAAAATCATTTGTTCATCATTTTTCAAATTCTCTCGGCCTCTCTTCAGGCATCATTCGATTTTCATTCAAATCCTCACAACTTGTATTTATTAGCCGTGAGGGTCTTGACTGAAAATTTTAGTTTATTTGTGATATAAGAAAAACAGTGATTGGGATTGTGGGTTGATTATGCTCTGTGTTTGCAATGCTCATTTTTTTATAAAAAAATGGGATGGTGGGTTGATTATGCTCTGTTTTTTGAGGATTTGAAAAGGATCAGGGTTTGATTTTGCTTTGAATTTGAGGACAGGGAAGGAGAAGAAACAAGCTTATAGGAAGATCATCAATGAAAGGTTATTTTATAGGAACTTGGAGCCTTGAAAATTGGGGCACATCAGGTAAAGTTATGAATTATTATTATACCAAGATTATAATATATGATTCTATATAGTTAAATTAGTGTATTTCATTCAAATAAATGGATTTAGGAGGTTTTGATTTTAATTTGCAAACATTTGTTGTATGACTCTGTAATGTGGTAATGTTCAGGTGTTAGTGATTTAGAGTTGCTTTTCAATGGAGACGAAGGCACTTTCTCAATGAACGGGGACCAAAGGTTAATAAGGAAGAAATGGTTAATTTGATTTATTTAATCATATTTACATGGATATTTTTTTGGGATGATTAAAGATCACACACTTAACGTTGCACATATAATGTTTACATGTGGTGCAGGTGTGTGGTTCGTGGGTGTGTTCCTAAAAAGATTCTGGTCTGTGGAGCAGGTTTTGGCCCTGCAATTTTGTTAATTTTGAGCTTCTTTCAGAAATAAAAAAAAAATTGAATAGTTTCTAATATAACGAAATTTTCGTTTAAGGTTATTATGTGCTATAATGAAATTTTCAACTTGGTAAGAGGGATTCTCTGTTCTTAATCATCATTCTTGGTATGGATTTTTATCTTCTTGAATTTTTTAATTTGTGTTGATTAGGTAAAAATTGATTATCATTCAAGCCTTAAAGGAATCAAGGTATTAGGGAATTTTAGACATTTGATTTACTGTCAACACTTAATTTTAAGTATAGTTTTTTATTATATTGATATTGCATCAATATTTATTTAAAAAAAGTCTTCTTATTTTATACTTTATATAGGCAAAACACTGGAATTCTAGACCTGCCTAAGTTTGATGCATGAAGGAATTTGTTGCGTGCGGCCCAGCAGCATCACTAAAAGTATGAACATTCTAGCCAGTAAGTCAAGACCTTAGTAAACCTACATAGTAATTTGACAAATTCAACTAATTTGTGAACAATATGTGAATGATTATGTGTTTGTGTAATGAATGGACAGTTTGTATGCATATAATGGTATGGCAGAAGGAATTAGGCTTTATTCAATTCCATTTTCTATACTGTTGGTGCAACTTTTGATGGTCAAAGTTGCTTGTCACTAAACAAGCTTCTGGGCTATCAGATGGTTTGTGTGCTTTCACTCCGTCTTTTAGTACTATTCTTTTAAAGAGGTTAACTGAAATGTGATTGTTATAGATGTTTTCGTGACGTGCAGGCTCAGTGCAATCTTTAAAGCAATAGTTTAAAAAATTTAGATGAGATTTTACTGATGGATGATTTGTCGGTTTTTGGAGCCTTGGGTTTAACATCTAATTTACTTGGTGATGCTCTTAGAAGTGGCGCAATATCCCATCTATGCACCCAGGTATATAAGTTAAAAGAGTTATAAACAGGGTTTTAGTTCCTGTGGTTTGACACCCATATAACCCTTTTATTTCAAAATTGGTTATCGCTTTGCAGTTTTTTAAGTGTATACTGTTAGGTGCCTCATTATATGTGTTATGTTTTGTACTGTCAATTTGTAGTGTGGATGGTTGTTGGCTACTACCAGGTGCAGTTTACATCAAGGTAAAACACCAAGCTTTCATTCATATTTTGTTTATTGTCGAGGCAATGTTGATGTTCATTATTGATTTAGGTTGCAATTATCTCTTTTAATGTGTTTGGTTTGCGTTCAATAATATATATTTTTTTTGACAGCATGTGGTTGTGTTCCATATTTGCTGCTACTTGGTAGGACTCATGTCAAGGTAATGTTTTTATCTGCTGTGTTTTTTAAATGTCTTTGTTTTAATAATGTGTGACCCATTTGTAAAACACCATTTGTTTATAAATAAGTTATTAATGTTGATCCTTGAATGCTAATAGATAAAATTAATCTAATAAGGCCTACAAAGATGTCATTTCAGTTTGTAGAAGAAGGAAATGGGCTAAAGAATCAATAATATATGTTGAGTTTTATGCTGAGGCACTAGGTAGTATCTTGATATTTGTGTTTAATGAAATTTGTTAACAGTTGATTAATATATGTTGTCAAGGCTGAAAGAATCAATAAACATGTTTGCTTTTGGAGGTAAATGTTGTTTTATTATGTCTTATTATATATTTTTTACATTTTTAAGAATTTTGTTGTGTCTAATAAGTTTGTTTTATAAATAGTTTTATTAGCTTCCAGAGCCATTTAGTTACATCTTCGCTTGGTTTGCGGCTATACCATTCATATTATGGTCTCCTTTAGACTTAGCAACACCATTGTGAGAGATTTATTGACATTGAAGGTAATATTTTATTTCAATAGGTCTGTAAACGAACTGAACGAACACGTACGGGGCATGTTCGTATTCGTTCGTTTAGCTTTATTTTTAGCAAACGATCAACAAAGGGGAATTAATGTTTTTCTTTATTTTTATTATGTTTTGTAGTTATGCTCAAAAAAGGGGAATTAATGTGCTTGCTGAGCTTGATGCTCCTGGACATGCTCGATCTTGGTAATCCTCATATTAAAACATCCTAGTCCTATTTTATGTAAACTAAGGTTTTATTTAGAATTTTAAGTTGGAAAGCCTAACATTTATCATGATTAGGGGCATTGGTTACCCTGCATTATGGCCAATGAAATTAGACCCAGATTATGCAACGCTTTTTCAAAATTTATTCACCAAGTCATTTTTCATATGGACATAAGCAGGTAAAAGAAAACACCACCTACTACAGAAGCACTTCAAACAGATCTAATAAAAATATATCACTTAAAGATTGCTTACCTTGCATGTAGCACAATGCTTATACATATTCTTTTATTTTAAAGGTCATTCACTCTTGTAAATGCTTGGAACAATGACTAAAGACAACTATTATAGGCTAATAGATTGAAATATTAAAAACTGAACTATCTTCAAGTTAAGCATACTACCTCCATAAAATTGTAGATCTACATGAACATCCTATACATGAGAGGTCACGGTCACATATGTAGCACTGAATTTAGGCAAAATTATGGAGGAGCATGGTATACTTTTGATGCAAGATAGCTCACCCAGGTGCATGAACGTAGCTCAACCTTTACCGTTGTTTCCATGGGTAAAATGCAAAGAGTTTGTTCTTTTTTTTTTTTATATGAATCAAATTGGCATTTCTTAAATTTTAGTGTTCTTGGTGATTAGATGCATAATTGTTGTGGATATGCATGATTCTTTGCAGATTGAGATGACTCAAGATGGTATTTTGGGGAAGTTTAAGTTTCAAGTAAAGAGCTCTCACGTGATTATTGTTTCTGTTCTTCCTTTCTGAAGCTCTCAGGATGAAGAATCTTGAATCGGGAGTGGTCAACGTTTTGTCAATGATACATGTAGTATGTATGTTTACTGCTTTTTTACAGTTAAATTATATATATTTTGCTCAACGGTTTGTCATTGATGCCCGTGATAGGGAAGTTGAGCTTTGGTAATATATCCCATCTAAAATTGCTACAAATATTCAATTTTTTGTATGGACTTTATATTATGGAGCTATAATTGGTTACTACTTTTAGGTCTTGAATGAAGTGTTTTAAAGGTATACAAGACATGCATGCATACTTTAGTGAAATTAATATGTAACTGTAAATGAAACATTAAACATAATTTGTATTTATTTATTATTACTCTTAATTTCAAATGTTTTGTGGCCCCATGTAGTACACGAGATAATGTGAATCATAGACAAATTATGACACTTTATTTGTAAGGAATTTTTACATATTTTTCCTTCATAAACCTTTGAAATTACATGCATTTACTACAACACCTAATGCAAACTTGTATTTTGTTCTAAGAGTCCTCATTAATTTTTACTCAGAGTATTTCTTTCTAATTTGAGCACTGGTATATTTTTTTTTTCATTTAAAAAAAATGCACCATATAAATGTAGGCATCAAATTCCCGTGTTGATGATCCCGTCCACCGGATGGGTAAAGCACTAGTTATATATATAGTTACCATAGAGTGGGATTTGAAACTAACCCTTGTATCAAAATCCAAGATTTAATATTAACCGTCTGATAAGGGCATCCAAGATTGAATATTAACCGTCCGATAAGAAGATTGAATATTGACCGTTTGATAATGATTACAAAACAGTTGCATCCTTTCCATCACGTTCGCTCAAAGGCAGTTCCATGCAGTTTCAATTAAATCTCCTTCCACGATCAATATTGCTCAAATCGATAATCAATATATCCTCAATCAATCGGTAATCCTCTCAATCAATAATCCTCACCAATTCGGGAACTCACTCCAGAAACGAAATTGACATTCAAATCCAACAAGCGACGTTAAACCCCAGGCAACGGTAATTACTCCTTTCGTTCGATTTCCCCTTCAATTGTCTCCAAAGCCGGCCCTACAAGGTAATCAAGTAAAGCTAGGGCTTTAGGCCTCCGAAATTTTGAGTCCTCGTTTTTTACCGAAAAAAAAAAAAAATAAACTATTATACATACATATAATTTGTACTTTAAGAACATCAACGACCTGATGCTGTCTGTAGTGTAGTGGAAGGACTCCTGCTCTGCAAACCTTTATGCCCGTGTTCAATTCCTGGTGACAGTATCAATCCTTTTTTTGTTTGTTTTTTTTTTGTTTTTTACGTGCTTTTATATAGGTAGCCTAAAAGCCATTTTAGGAATATAATATTAGTTTGTTTTGTAGATCTTCAGTTTGAAATTGATAGAAATTATTTTATTTGTATACTTGTGATGATTATCTTCTTTTAGCAAGAGCCTACTCACTCCATTTTTTTTCCCCTGTATTATCTGCTTAATTTTCTTTCTAGCATTTATATTATAAAGGGATACATATTATTTTGTTGCTTGGCACAACTATGTACATAGACAATTTTGCATCAAAGTTATTGAGCAAGCGAGCAGATCGAACTTAAGTAGGATTCTTTTTTATCGGAAAATTACTTATATGTTGTAGTTGTGCAAAAAAGATAAGTTTAGATTGTGTTTTATAGTTAATGAACCAAATTTTGTTAATGGGTCAGATAATTGAATAATTTCAAAACTGTTAATTGAATAAAGATAATGCAAAAGGCCTCCTGAGTTTTACTCTGCTTTGGGTCTCCTAATTTGTTGGGCCGCCTCTGATTGTCTCCCTATCATTCAGACCACGTTTGTAGTGCACTAACTCTACCGCTTCTGGATTTCAAAAAGGTATTGTATTACATCTGCTGCTTTTTACAGGTATCGTATTACATCTTATATGGATAAATACATGCGGTGGTTTTGATGAATTTGTGACAGAAGGATTCATTTCTAATTCTTCACTTCTTCTGGTTGGTAATAGTTTATGTGCATACCAGCTGTTTGATCAAATGCTTGAATGAAAAACATAGTTATGTATCACAGTTTAGAAAGATATTTGTTGGTTTGAGCAGTGAGTTCATTTTAAGAATTAATGGTCATTGCTAAGTTGCACAAAATATTTGTCTTTCTAGGTCGTTTTCAATTAATTTTATGCTTTTTTTTATTAAACTTATTATTTTTAGATAATACGGACCTTCTCAGTAATTTACTCATTTATTTGATTATCGATATTTCATTTCTTTTTGCAAGAGAAAGCTGTCCCGGAGCAACTACTAAGTTATACATACTGTCTTCTGTTTTTTCCGATCAACTCCGAGTCAACTTGTGCACATGCATTCAGGTCAGCTGACTCTCCTTAATTATCTGCAACCAATTTTGTTTCTGTTTCCATAGGTGTGCTGTCCGGTTATCTCAATCATATAAAAAAGAAAAATAACAAGCAAGTTACTATCTTATTGTTGATTCATAGAGTAAATAATTACCAACAGATTATTATTCTTTTTCATATAAAACCGCGAGTTTGCTTTTTGATGGTTTGGTGGAGATAGGAACAAATTGATGGCTTGTGGTGTGCACAGTAGCTGACTATTATTTTTAGACTTTTAGTTATGCTCATTTTCATCTGTTGACTTTAGTGTTGTATGAGTTGTATGAGAGGAGTCTATTAAGTTTATAGAGTTGTATAAGTTGCATATACTCCAAGGATAGAGCTCTATAGAAAATAAGATGTGGATATGTGTGTGTGTATAGTTCATTTAACAGTGTGTTTAAAGTACTGAATAGAAATATATACCATACATATACAATTATGTATCAGTAATATATTGTAGACCACACACAAACATGCATGCATATGTATAACGCATATATCAATCTGT
>NW_027501659.1:0-52108 GCF_021521415.1 Bidens hawaiensis | reverse complement strand
TAAAAGCTCGTCCGCGCGTCACTTGGTTCGAGATTTGGTTCACCGGATTCGCTTGTGTGATTTGCACTTGTAGTCTCGGGCACGCGTTCCGGAAATGACTGGGATCACCGCAGTTAAAGCACGACCTGGGTCGTGGATTAGGGTGTGCTGGTTGAGGGTTTTGCGGGTAGGTTGGTGGTGTTTGCGCGATTGGGTTGGCGGGAGGGACTCTACAGAACTCGGCAGAGTGACCAACGCGGCCACATCGGTTACATTGTCGACACGGGGTTTGGGTTGGGTGGTGAAGTTTACAGGTTGAGCAAAACGGTTGGTTTCCTGTGTAGGGTTTCTTAGTTGGCGGGGCAGGGAGTGCCGGATTGGTTAAGGCATAGTTATGGACTACAGGAGGTGTTGGGTAGGTTGGCAGTGGGGTAGGCGCGTAAACTGGCGGTAGGTAGGGTTGCTGGACAATGGGTGGGCTGGTAAGCGCGTAAACTTATCTGCGCCTACGCTTCGGGTTGTTATGGTTTGAGGGTTCTGGTTTGGTTTCTGTTGGTTTAGGGGCAGTCTTGGTGGGTTTGGTCTTCTCAGCTCCCCGCATGAACAGGGTTCCTGCTCTGACATGGTTGTCGTTGAGCACAGCGGCCAACTCGATGGCGTCAGAGAGGGTTGCTGGGTTTCTGGCCCATACAGAATCTTGAATTTCCATGGGGAGACCCCCAAGGAACTTCTCGATGGCTCGGCGGGAAGGGGTAACAAGGTGAGGGACAAGCAGGCTTAGTTCATGGAAGCGCGTCGCGTACTCGCGCGCTTCGCCACTGTATTGCTTCAAGTTCCAAAATTCTTCCTCCAGGCGCTTAACTTCGTTGGGAGGGCAGAATTCTCGCGTCAGAATTTCTTTGAATTCCTCCCAGGGCATGCTAGAAGCAGCTTCTGCGCCACGCGCATGAGCTACTCCATTCCACCATGTAAGCGCTCTAGATTCCAGGACACTGGAAGCATATAGGGTTCGTCTGTCAGGAGGGCATTGGGTATGGAGGAAAGTGTTTTCAATCTTCTCGAGCCATTGGAGCATCACGGTGGCTCCTTCAAGCCCTGTGAATTTCGGAGGGTTACCCGCATTAAAGGACTTAATGTTGTAACCGGAGGTATTGTTTTGGCTCAAAGCTTGGGCTATTGCGGCGGCCATTTCCTGGGAACGTTGCAGCGAACGTCTGCGCGAGGCTTCTCTCCTCTGATGACGGCGAGATAGCGGAGGCATTCTATAAAAGTTTTAGTTTTGTTAATATCTTAGCGCAAAGTATAATCTTATAAAGCTTGGTTTCGCGGGGTTAGATACCATCAACAGTTAAAGTAAAACATGAATTTGAATGCAAACTTAATACAGATAACAAATTCGAATCGAGAATCGACAATTCATGTATCACCATGACTTTCCGAATTCTCAATTTAAAATGACTAGTAAACGAGTATTGGAGATTGACGATTCATGTATCACCATGACTTTTCAATCCTCTATAAAATATACAAGAAAATGAGTATTGGAGGTTGACAATTCATGTATCACCATGACTTTTCAAGTCTCCAATCCTCAGAACATAATCGTAAATGGAATTTGAAAATCAACTATTCATGTATCACCATGACTTTTCGGATTTTCAATCCCAACAAACGAATATGTAAGTAAAATCAATAAAAATCGAAATTCAGCAAAAATCGAAATATCGCGAAATAAAACATAAAACCATACGCTGCGTCTGCGCAAGCATATTTATAAATAACGAGTAATTAACAATAAGCGCGCAAACATGAGATTTCTCTCATGCGCGAGAAGGGACTCTTAGGTATTCTAGGCCGTTACGTCTAACCACCTATCCTAAAGTCACGGAGCTCTGATACCAATCTGTAACACCCCGACCAAAGGCGGATTATACATCGGGGCGCCACATATTGTTTCATTACTCGTGACACTATTGGGTGTCAATATTTAATAAATATATTCATTCGCGCACGCGCAACGTAAACACAAGATAACATAAATCAACATAAATCAATATATTATAAGGCAAAATATTCGAACAACAATAACTTGTCTTGATACATTTTAATCTAGGTCCAAAAGTGAAAACGTCCTACGTGTCCACAAGCTCCAAATGTAGCTACAGCAAACCTGAACATGTGTTAAAATAAAACGTCAAACACTTGTGTGTTGGTGAGAAATCAAGTTTAATAGATAATAGATAACAATAATCACTGCGCGCAACACGTGTATGTCTGGCGTTTAACAAGGGTGTAATCAGATTGTGATCAAGCCTAAATAGATCATAGTTCATAGTTCAATCCGTGCTCCCAAATGAGCACAAAAACAAGAAAACATCTGTGCAAGTGTAAACAAAGAAAACCGTAAACGATAGGTCTCCCGTGTTCATCTAATGGATCCATGAAAACTTCGGAATAGGCCGAACAAAGCGGTTAATGATACACACATACAAATAAACAGCCAAGTAAACGTCCTCAACACATGGGATACTGCGCGACTAAAGTTCATAAACAAGTTTAAGACTTAAGTTTGTACGAACACATGAACATCCCAAAACATTAAAAATAAAAAGGGATTAGATACGAGATTACTCACTTGATAAAGATGCGTTGAAAGATAATGCAAGAACCAACTTTAAACAAGCACAAGTTAACCTATAAATAAGATTATTGTTTTAATGATTTGTTTTAATGTCTTGAATATATGATAGCATAGTAATATGTATCTTTAACAAATTATTATATATATTATATATTACCGGGAATCTGGGCAGAACAGGAGAGAGGACGAAGGCAGAGAGAGGAGACGGCAGAGGATCAACGGCAGAGAGCAAAGGAAGAGAAAGATAATAAGTATTTGTGTGTGTAGTGTTAAGAAAATAGCATTATTATTTATAGGGAAACCTTAGGGAACACAATCCCTAGAAAAGGGGAAAAGATCTTCAACAGGATCAAGCAAAAGATAACAAAAGCAAAAAGGTTCCAAAAGCAAAAGATATCAAAAGATATGGCAGCTGCAGGGGACAAGGAAAAGCTGACAGGTAACAGTAAACAGGCATGGGAGGGTCAGATAAAGGTACTGGTCAAGCATGGAAAAGCAGATCTCAAAAGATAATGTCAGTCACTTTTTCTGTCAACCAATGGGGTTGGTGCGCATGATGCGCCAAAAGTGGCTTTTCAGACATAAGATAGGTCAGGTCAACAGCACAGAAGATAAGACATCACAAAAGTAAACGGCTAGATTAAACAGAAGGCTCAAAGGGTTTAGCGCGAGAAGGCATCGAGCGCTGTGAGCGCGAAGGCAGACAGAACAATCCTTAGCGCGCCGCGGGAAGAACTAAAATCCTTAGCGCGCCGCGGGAAGAACTACCATTCTTAGCGCGCTGCGAGAAGAACTACAATTCTTAGCGCGCTGCGAGAACAGTTCGCCTCGCGTATCGCAGGAACAACTGGTCTTCACGCAGGCTTCCTTGTAAGGAGTCTGGCGCGTGGAGCTGCGCAGAGATCCTTAGGCGGGAAGAACCAAAGGACAAGCAAAGAGTTAAGAGAAAAAGGGGTTCAAGGCTTAAGGGCGGGACGGCGACAAGAGAGAGAAAGAGGCGGGACGGCAGGAAGGAAATTATAAAAATATTTTAAATGTCAAGTTTTAAAAGAAAATAATTAAATTTTAAATCATAAAAAGAATCGGATCAGAAAACGGGTACCTGGGTCGGGTCGGATTCGGGCAGATGTCACCCGACCCGACCCCGACTTTAGTATCGCTAATACCCGATTTCCCAATACCCGGTCATACCCGAACCCAGTTCCATACCCAGAAATATAGGTGCACAAAACACCCATACCCGCAACAGGACCCGAAAAAAATATCCTGAACCGGTTTTTTTTATACCCGGGTAATCTATACCCGAAATCAGAACCGACCCTACCCGTAGGGTATGGATAGTGTATGCATTTTGAGGTCAATACCCGTACCCGATTTATACCTGGACTTGGTCACACCTTATACCCAATACCCGGTTATACCCGATACCAATTTTCTAATACCCGAAATAATACATGAGTTTTTGTAGTATATTTTTATGTTTACTTTATAAGTTTTATATTTAAGTTTTAGTAAAATGCATATTACTAAGTAAATAATTTGTAATTAAGTGGATTTATGGTTTTTGTAATATAGTTTAATTATTTTTATACATTAATAAACAAATTTAAATTTTAAACAAATTAAAAATGTATAAAAAAGATTACAAATTCAAAACCGGGTATTAATACCTGGTCGTACCTGGACACATACCCAGTTCCAATACCCGAACCCGATCATACCCTACCGGGTACATAGGGTTGAGTTTTTCTCCTCAATACCCTACCCGAACCCTACCCGATTTCTCTCAATACCCGATTTTCCAATACCCGATCATACCCGAAACCGGTCAATACCCGATCATACCCGAAACCAGTCCATACCCGAACCCGGGTATTAAAAAAACCCGATTTGTGCACCTCTACCCAGAAACGTGTATTTGAAAAACCCGATTTGTGCACCTCTACCGCAATTCCATGTATTTCTAAGCAAAACTTTTAGCCCAAGTTTGGTTTTGGTTATTAACCGAAATTAACATATAAACTAACCAAAAACCAACCGATTAATCAAAAACCAATTGGGCAATAAAATAGATTAATCAATGACTTGGGTTTTAGTTTAGGCTAATAACCGAACCGAAAACTAATCGAATAAACCAAACCGACTAACCAGAAAACGATTGGATCATAAAATAGATTTAAGTGATGACTTTGATTTCATTTTCATAACTTTAGACTAATAATCAAACCGAACCGGAACTAGGCAGGGCCCATATACATAACAGCAAGCCCACACGGGATCGAAACCCGGCCCATAAACCACCAACCATGAACAAACATCATCAGTCATCACCCCTTAAAAACATTATCTGTGTGGTGCAGAAACCACCTCAATCAAACAACCAAACAATAATAATGGTAGTAACTGTAACCTCTGCAACATCTCTTCCACTATTCAACTGTTACCACCATGTCTTTAAACCCTCAAACCAATCTTACTTACCACTTCTTCCATCGCGACCAACAACTCATTATTGTTACATCAAACGGGCCACCCTAAACTGCCCAGTAGTTTCTGCTGCTACACCAAACGGAGTGTTTATTCTCTCAGAAGCAAAACCACCGGATAATACTACCGATCAGATTGTATCTGCAGCTTCGGATAATGGTGATGGAGTGTCTGTTGTTATCTCGGTTCTCTTATCCATTGCTTTTGTTGGCTTATCCGTTCTCACTGTTGGGGTAAGACATTGTATATATTAATTAATAGGGGTGAACAAAAACCAAACCGTTAACTGAAAAGCTTAAGTGAATCTGATTAACCCGTTCGGCTATGGTTACGGTCAATGTGTATTCAGTCTTCGTTTGGAACCTAACTTTTATGTTTGTATTCCAACATTTAAATTTATGTTGCAACTGCCATAACCAAGCTTGAAACCGGCATATTTCAGTTTCCAAACTTCATAATTGAGCTTCAAAACACGATGACCGAACCGTTGTTAACTGGAACAAAGGATAAAAATTAAAAATGCATTGGACAATTAACCGATAACCAAAACCGACTCATAATCGCGGTTAATCGACCATTTGGTTATGTGAAGAGGTAGGTCCCAGCAGAGCCCAGTTGGACCCGCAAGACTCACCTCAAAGAGGGACGTCTGCGCAGTTGAACCCGCAAGACTCACCTTCAAGAGGGACGTCTGCGCAAAGACTGAACTCGCAAGACTCACCTTGAAGAGAGACGTCTGCGCAAAAACCAACTGGATCCGCAGGACCCACCATGCTTAGAGACGTGACGTCCTTACGCGCAGTACGCAAGCTGTTCCCGCAGGAAAAGCCTCCCAATGGTCGACGTACTCCGCCTGTTCCCGCAGCAACGGATACTAGCCATCAGGGAAGGCTACCCGCGCAGCAAGGCTACACGCACAAGGCACTAACTCTTAAATAATTCAGCAATGTCACCTGAAGAAGGAGTGAGCAAGCCGGGAATACTCCCGCCCAAAGCCGGGAAAACTCCCGCCCAAATGAGCCAGTCCGTACGCTACTGGAGGATCTTTTGTACTATACCTGCCAAGGTATGGACAAAAGATCTGACCAAAGCTGCGACAGCTCACTGACAACAGTACGACGAGCAGCACGCTCTACTACTTAATGTCACTATCAGCCGCTGCCTACTCACCAACCTGTCGTAGCACGTGCATAGCCTGCAGTTGGTGGAAAAGGAATAGTACACAGCCGGCCTGGTCACTATCAGCCGCTGTCTACCCACCAACCTCCAGCATGGCACGTGCGTAGCCCACAGTTGGTAGAACAAGAATACTATTCAGCCGGCTGTACCTGCTTGGAAACCTACCTTCGGCTATAAATACTCCAACACCTTGGAACGGTATCATTATCTTATATCTTCATATATTATCTGATATCTGCTCTAGTCATTTCTCTTAATATACACTTATATTCAAGAGCAATCTAGTCTGATTCTCACGCCGGAGGGTGGTCACAAGGAGGTACCCCCTCCCCCCTTCTCAGTGACGAGCTCACGGTGTCTGTTTTGCAGGTCATCAGAAGAATAACCATCTTTGCCGGACCAAACCCTCGTGGGAAACATCTACTTAACCCCCAGATTATCCGTAATCTGCCCGGGGTCGATTAGTGTTTCTTCATTATGGTTAATCCCCCATAACCAAACCGACTTTGCACACACCTAAGTTATTAAAGTTTGAAAATAAATTGGCTTAAAAAATGTAAATTTCTTAGGTTAAGGTATCAATGTGCACAAACAAACATTAAATATTGTTTTGGGTTGTACGGGCCGTGTTTGTGTCAACCTGCGAATAATATACATGTAGTGTTGGTGTTTATGTGTGTCATGACTCTCTAGTTTGTTTTAAATTACGCCCGTTTACAGCGCTAGAACTTTGAGCTGGCATATCAATTTGATTTTATACTTTTAGATATTTTAACAACCCTGCTATGATTCTGAGTTCTCAAAAGTGTCATGTTGACTTAGAAGTCAACCACTTCATTTTTCCATTAGTTTGAATGTGGGTGTGTGTTTGTTGTTCAGGTTATCTACATAGCTGTAACAGATTTCTTACAAAAAAGGGAGAAAGAAAAGTTTGAAAAGGAAGAAGCAGAGAAAGCAAAGAAAGGTGGAAAGAAGAAGAGGGTAAGACCGCGAGTCGGTCCTAAAGGATTTGGACAGAAGATTGACGACGATGATGATTTGTAGATTGTAGAAATTTTAACATTAAAATGATTCTTTGGGACACAGACGAGCTAAAAGATCGCGTTTTTATGTAACTTCCAGTGCATTTAATGGTCGACCGAGATGATTTGAGACACCAAAGAGCTAAAAAGATCAACTTTCCATGTATTTTGTAAGTTTTGTAATGTAAATTTATGTTACTTGAGGTGCATTAGAACACAATTGAAATAAAAAGATCGTATTTTGTTTTAATGCAAGTTTTGGTGCATTAACTTGTACACCATGTTTTGGGACACAGACCAGAAAGATTGTGGTGTAACACATATCCGCCATGTTTTCGTGTACACACGAGCCAACAAAAGATTATGTCTCACGATATACCGCATTTAAGAACTAAGATTATAACTCCCTTGATTAGTCCTTGACATGATGAAATCAACAACCCATATCAGTTAGTGGAACGAAATGGTTGGCCCTTGAGCAACCAAGGACGCCCACACAAAGCTTCCGATGACAAGTGGTAGCAAAGCGAGTTCGGGCTTGGTACAAGTTGCAGCATTTGTGGCTGGTAGTGAAGGTGATAGCAACTTCAGCTCAGTTGTGTTCAACTTGATCCTAAAGGTGGAAGGGCAACCAATTGCGTTCAAATTGGTTTCCATCGGACACGACATTGTAGAAAGCTGGTAACACTATATGCGACATAGTTTCTTTCGTCTAGTGGTACCAGGATATCAGATAAAGATATCCCTCACCAGGTGTCGGTGCTCAAGTCTCGTGATGAACAAATCATGCGCACTTCCCACATATCACCGGTTAGGAGTTGGTGTCGCTTTATGAACTCAACATAAAACAGGTAGACACACCAATAAACCGGACGAAATGATAATGATAATCCCTCGGGCAAACACATATCATGGGCAACACCCATTATGATAAGATGAATAATCTTATAAAAGAAAATCAAATGACCAACATTAAAATTTTATTGTCATGATTAATGGAAACAAAAATAATAAGAAAAAAGAAAAAAAAATGATAAAATGTAATATGGGTAAACAAGTCAAAACGCAAAAACAAAATAAGGTGATGTAAAACAATACACCAAATTTTATTAGATTTGTCAGACTAAAAAACTTTATTTTTAAAAATTTTATTTATTCAAAATAACAAATAGATATAAATAAAAGTACATATTAGTATGCATAGTTATATTGAATATAGTAAAATATTAAAAATTATGCTATATATATATAATAATAATAATAATAAATATAAAAAAAATCACATGTAAATAAACAAAATAACTAACTAAAAAAAGCTTTAGTTTGGAAAATAGATCACTATCAAAGAATATAAAAATGCATAAAAACAAAGAAAGATGGGGCCAAATTTTCAACCTAATAGGATAACTGTTTAAACATACAGAAAAACAACATTCTAAACAACCCTGCAGATGTAGGCAACATATTTGTACAGTCACTTAGGTGCTGTTTGTTTTTGCAGACATAAACTGTCTGTAAGCTGATTTCATCTGTTTTTATGTCTGCAGTTGAAGATGTGGTCTGAAGCTCTGTAAGCTGAAAAAATAAGACTGTTTGTTTTTATAAGTTGACTTCTCTGAAAACTACTACCAATCTTGCCATATATCTCTGAAAACTACTACCAATTTCATAAATCTCCAACAACTCTCAAACAAAAACAACCAGACAATCAAACTCTAAAATACACACTTATAGCACATCTGGTACACTAGAATCTATCTACTGATTACAACAATCATAAAGACTAAAACTGGAAAACAAACGGATTCAAGAATCAAAACCCTAAATTAACAGAAGATGAACAAAATTGATGTTTGAGAGAGAAACTGAACGGATTGTATGAATCACGATAAAACTTCTCGACTCTTTCAATTTATATAAGCAGACCAAATCAGCCCAAAACACAACCACCAGAACGAGGTGGTCGAACGGCGGTGGTCGAACGGTTTAATGATGAAGCAGCGGGGGGTCGACGGAGGTGGTCGAACGGTGGTTATGGCGGCGGTATGGCGACCGAACCAAGGGAGAGAGCAGGAGGCGTTATGGCGGTGGTTATGGCGACCGGAACCAAGGGAGAGAGGAAGAGAAGGAGTGTACCTGGAAGAGCAGAGGCGGTGGCGATGGCTGCTGGCGAGTGGAGGAGCGACGGAGGCGGTGGCTAGGGTTGGAAGGGCTGGACGACCGGTTGTGGAGGATGAAGACGTTTGAAGCATGTTTCAATAGCTTTTGTTTTAAGAAGTTATAAGCTGTTTGCAGATCTTATTCTTTTAAAAAAACAAACTGTCTTCACAGCTGATTGTCTGCGCGCCTGCAGACATTACTCTCCTGAAGATGTTTGATGCAAAAACAAACATCACCTAAGCTATTGAAGCAAAAACAAACATCACCTTAGTACTAAAATAGCTAGTTATTCTTCACTCATTTTTACACAAACATGAGCCTGGACTATGTGTAGGAGTAAATAGCAAACCTTAAAAACTAGTGCATTTACAGTTCCTTCATTTTAGTACAACTAGTAATGACAATAATAGTACTTCATTTCCAAACACGCATATAACACGACACTTTTTCATAGCTCCAACTAGCCTCCTTCCGTTAGCTGTACAACTCTTCCTACCCTAACCACCATGTGACAGTTGGGCTGCAATCCTCCTTTCTGCAATTGTTAACAAATACACCATCAGATCGGTTTACAAGAAAACGAGTCAACATTTGACTTTTGAGAGTCAAACCACTTCCAGCTTCGATATCCAATCCTTGTTTGAAAGTTTCATGTCGATAACTTATAGATGACTCAATTTGGAATTTCTTTTATCAAGGGGCCAAACAAGTAAAAAGAAAAAAGAAAATAGTTAAAAAAGAAAAAGAGTCGATGTTTGACTTATGAAAGTCAAACAACTTCCAGTTTCAAGATTCAGAAATGTATTTGAAAATTTCAAATCGTAAATATAAATTACTCGATTCAGGTTTTCTACCACCAGTAATGAGCCAAACAGATAAATTATTAAAATCTTAAGAACTAAGACGATCCAAAAAGCAATTACTAAAAAATAAAACAGGTCAACAAACAAGTTAAAATTTGATCAAAAGTGGATTTGTAATGCAAAGAGCCCTAGCAAATCAGTTTATTGAAGAAAATAGATTGTTACTGAAACAGATAGTTAATGTAATCACATTAAATAGAACAAATAATAATAATAATAATAATAATAATAATAATAATAATAAAACCTATGTTCTACCGTCTACGACAAGCCGGGCCAGGGGACGGCCTATTAAGCCTATCCTTTGCAAAATACTGGAATTACAAGTACAAATTAAAAGAGGGGGGGGGGGGGGGGTGATATGTACCTCCAGCAGCAACAAGTTTCTCCACACGAGCAACAATATGCTTTCCGTAAGTGTACTTTTTCAGTGCGTTTAGATGAACTTTAATTCGTCCCAGTATATGCTCACGTTCTTGATCAGTACAAGTTTCCAATACTTTTTGCACAACATAATTTGCAAACTGATCTTTCATCATTGCCTGGAAAAAATTATATAATAATTGTTAAAATAACAAATTCAAAAAATACAAAAATGTGCATCTTGTCTGTAATATAAACAAGATGCGAGTTTTTGTAGCTTTTTTTAATTTGTTTTTTTTAACAGATATACCTGAAGAGGCTCATTCTCATCAGTGGTACCAAGCATCTCACTCACAAGGAGTTGGCGTTCGCTTATATCACCAAAAGTCAAACACTTTTCAACAACATTTGATGCAAACTTTTGTTGACTCATTTGGACAATCTTTCCCGCCAATTCATGGATTATTATAGAACGTTCATCCGGTTTTCCATGTTCCAACACATGCTGTTCCAAATTCCAAACAAGCAAACATAAATTTACATACAAGAAACAAAAATATCTAAAAAAACTCAAATCATCAAATAATTCACACCTGTACAACATAATTTCCATACTGATCTTGTGCAAGCATGCTCACACATGCAAGAATCTCTCTCATGACCTTGTTTTGTGTTTCTTGATCTTCACAGTGCTCGAGTACCCTCTGCAAGAAAATAAATCAATTAATTTACGAGTTTTAAGGTGGACCAACCCAATCCATTTTGACAGACAAATAAGTTTCCATTTTGAAACATGACAAACCCAGCCCGCCATGTTGTAACCTCCAACTTAAAAAATTAAAAAGGATATGTATATATTTACCTGGATGACACGACACCCGTATGGATGGGTGGAGAGTGTGACAACTTGATCAAAGAAAGTTGTAATGATAAATTGAATATGTTGTTCCGGAACACATTCAATGCACTTTTGAATAACATGATTCCCGTTTTGATCACGAACGCATCGCATGATGTGACCGTCAAGCTCTTCCACCATTTTGATCTTTTGGTCCAAGTCAACGACTTCAATTGCCTGAAGATTCAACATTTAGAAAACACCATAAGAAATATAACTATATATACTTTGGCCCATTAATGATGAGTGTTAACGGGTCAAAGAAGTAACACTAGAACATGTAACTAAAAATGGAAAACATGTCAAACAGATCAAAATTTAAAATATTACAAACGCTTACCTTCTGGATTACACGGCAACCATACATTTGAAGACTGAGAGTCAACACATGACCTAAAAGCTTTCCCGCCAATTCTCTTCTTTGCGCAGGTATTCCATGCTCAAAAAACTGAAGTTTTTAAAACGTCAACCAATGAAAACAAAAGTAGTAACGTCTGTTTTGTGAAAAGAGCAAAAAATTAAAATGATGATACCTTCTGAATAACATAATTTCCAAACACATCAGTCATTAAAGTAAGAGCCTGGGGAAAAATCTCCATAAAAACCATATTTTTTTCTTCGGTCGTTGCGGTTTCTAGTTTCTGTTGAATAAACCGACTCCCGTACTGATCCGCACTGATCATCATAAACAATACCAAATTTAGTATTCATAAATAACTACAAAACAGGTTACCTTTCATAAAGATTTCAACAAATTTTTATAAACAAGTACCTAAACTCGACCACATGATTCGCGATTTCCGAAAGCTCAAACGACCTGGTTTTATTACTCTTAAACTCATCAAGCAAAGACGAACCGAAACTATTGTCACCACCATCTAAATGCCACTGGCTCATAACGCCACCACCACCGCCTAAGTTTCTAAGTTGAGGGGAGAATCGAGTATTCAGTTCACCGAGCCTAATCGGGCTTCCTGGCCCACGAGGAGAGTTTGGAAGTGGGCCCAGTAATGGGCTTCCAGGATAAGATAATCCAAGCCCAATACCAGAATTTCCATAATAACCATGGTGGGTTGGGCTAGTGGTCTTCCCACCAAAACCATGATTACCGTAATATTGTGATTTCTGTGGTGAAGACATGTTTGCAAGATAAGCTTTTTGAAGCAAATCGAAATACGAATTGCCACCTGACGGGTCGTTAAGAGCAGCAATTTGGGCAGCGGCGGCGAGTTCAGTGGTTCTCAGGTACTGAAGATACATCGGGTCGATTAAAGACGCGTTTCCAGACATATGGGCAGCAAGTCTGCTCGAGTTTTGTGGTTCGATTCCAAATCTCGACTCCATTCCCGGGAAAGCCGTGGCAGCAGCATTCTCAAAAAGTGATGGCAGGTTCACATTGCCGGCTTGACTCGACATCAATTGTGGGGAGTTGACTGAGTTGCCCGAATACCCGCCACCACCATAGTTCGAGTATGACGGATCCCAACCGCCATAAAAGTTGTTAGAAGATCCATCAACATAATTGTTCATATAATCGGTGCTTTGATCAAACTGGGCCCGATTCTTGCTTTCACCCTTGACTCCATTTGACAAACTCATTCCCGACAATGCTGTTGCTATATCTTCTGACTCTTTAGAGTGAGATGATCCCACATCAAAAAAGGTTTGACCTTTATGATTCGAGTTGACCCGCTTGACCCCAATTGGAGTAGGAACCGGACTGGGAACTCGGGCAATGTGTTGCGGGTCAGGGGTCCCACTTCTTGATAAAGAAGCAGCCAATGCAGCAGCATAAGAGTATGATGTTTGCCCGTTACCGTTTTGGGCCCCTGTGGGTCCCATCGTTTCATCACTGGTTTCAAACGCGTTACGGCTAGCAGGTCGAGACGGGTGTCGAGAAGGTGGAGATGAACGGCTTAAATCATCCTGAAAATTTGAAATATTGTAGCAAAATTGTATAAATTATCATATTAAATATCAAATTAAGGTAAACTAACAAAAGTTAAAGTTTCATAATTTAAAACAAAAAATAAAAATAAAAATTCACCTAACGAACAAAAATTAAAGTTTCATAATTTAAAACGAAAAAGGCAAAAATTCACCTGAAAAATCTCAGCAAGACTCTTCTGTTTGCTACCCAACCCTAAACCGGGCAGCCCGATCAAGCCATCACCGCCCCACTCAGCAGAAACCTTAACTTTCTCAACCTCAGAATTCTCAGCTTCTTGTTTCTTTGAGTTAAAACCAGGAGGCATCGAGAAAGCCGACACGCCACTGCCACCACCGCTGCCGCCATCGGTCCGGCCTCCTTTCCTCCTATCTCCAATCCCACCTAACCCAACCCCACTACCGCCTTGCATTCTTTGAGTAAACCTACAATCCTCTTTCGACAACAATGGCGGCGGTAACCTAGGGTTTAGGTTAACATTGGAATAATAATAAGACACATAAGCAGGATCAGCCCTAAGTTCATCTTCACTCATAAATCCATTTCCACCAGCAAATTCAGAAGCTGCTAAACTATTAATATTACTGTTATTATTATTATTGTTATGACCAAATAAACTACCCATTGCACTTAAAGAACCCTCTACAGTTGGCGGAGCCGAGCCGCTTCTATACATATTCAACTCTTTTTCATACTCGGTATCTTCTCGCCTTTGTTCATGAAGCAACACCCCTATTTCTTTCTCCAAATCATCCCCAAATGAACCCTCACTCATCATAGGTCTCCTACCCATATCAGACAACATTTTCACTGATAAAACTAGTATTCAATTTACTAATTTGACTTCTACAGCTAAAAAGAACAAGACCCAGATAAAAAAAAAACAATCTTTTAACCTAAATAATCAAAACCCAGATGAAAGATTGAATTTTTAAGCTAAACAACGAAAACACAGATGAAAGAAACCATTTTTTAGCCTAAACAATCAAAACCCAGATGAAATTATACAGAAAGTTGTGTGTTAAGCTGATAAAAATGGAATCTTTAATGACTTAGACAACAAAAAGAAACAATCCCTAGAAGAAAAAACAATCTTGAAACCTGTAAAGATGAAATCTTTGATCAAGATTGAAAGAACAGTGATGTTAAAGAGAAGGGTATGCAGGGAAAAGAAGAAGAGTGATGAGGTTTGAGTTTGAGGGTTTTGAGTCTGTTGTTGGAGTCATACATGTGTGTGTATGTATGTATATATGTATGTATAATGTGTCAAGAAAAAGTTTAATTAGGCGGCGAATTGGTTCTTGCAAGAACCCTTTTTAGGGTTTTGTTTCATGTAACAAAATAGAAAATTTTAAATTTCCACAAGTAACCAAGTCCACTTGATTTTTCTGGGTCTCTACACTTTTTGTTAATGGTTTATGGTAAAGTAAGATGGACGTGATCTTCATACACCACTTTATGATAATTGTATAGGTCTATATGGGTTGTATAAGGACATACATGACTGATAAGTGTACATGGTGGACACACAAAACATCTTTTTCAGGTCCTATACAACCCGTATAAACGAAAGTTGTTGTGTGAAGATTTATTGTGGTGTATGATGATCCTATGCTAAAGTAGATTACCGCCTTAATGTTTCAAATATAAAAGTTGTTTAAAGAGTTGAGATGTTTGTAAGTTGCTCGAAATCGACTCGTCTAAAATATATATCAAATCTATTTTAAATGAGTCTGAGGCTAAATTGGAACTCATTTGCCCAAGCTATATGTATTAAGCTTTACTGGAATTGCAAGCTTGAACGAGTCAACTATTCACATAAATATAAGTTTACTATTTATTTTTATAATAAATATAATTGCAAATACTATCATATATATAAAGGTGTTTAATATAACAAACCAGTTTATATTATATTACGTATAATTTTATAATTAACTATATATGTAAATAAGATAGTTAACAAATAATAGTGAGTATGGCTGAAATATAAAACTAAAGTCTTATATGAGTCAAGCTTAATCTCACATAAACTAAAGGAACCTAGCTCTAACTTAGGCAAGCTTCGGTTTGTGTTTTCTAATTTACACCCTTAGAACAAATAAATAGCAAGAATACCGATTTCCTTTTTATATATTCACAAGAAATCACCATTATATGTCTATGTATAATTTAACTTTTTATCATGTAGAGAATTCTTCCTATATAATTATTTATTTTAGTCTCCATTTAGGGGGGCAAATGAGCCGAGCTGCTCGCGAGCTATTCGAGATCGGCTCGTTAAAAAGCTCGTTTGAGCCGAGCTTTATCGATCCCGAGCCCGAGCTCAAGCCTAAAAATAAGCTCGTTTAATAAACGAGCCCGAGCCCGAGCTTTACTTATCGAGCTCGAGCCGGCTCGCGAGCCTAAACGAGCCTGCTATTTTTATAATTTTTTTAGAATATATATTTAATAATTATTAATTAATAAATATAATGTTATGAAAAAATAAATAAAAATAACTAAATTAATATATATTGTTTTATACAAAAATTATAATAGAAAATAATATATAAATTAATTATAATTATATAAAAAAATAATTGATAAATAGTAAACGAGCCGAGCTCGAGCTTCAAATCTATTCACGAGCCGAGCTCGAGCTTTGAAAATAGAGCTCGAAACGAGCCGAGCTTGAGCTCGAGCTCTGTATAAGTTAAACGAGCCGAGCTTGAGCCTAGTCGAGCTCGGGCTCGGCTCGGCTCGGCTCGGCTCGTTTGCACCCCTATCTCCATTTACCAATTATATATGGCTCGGCTCGGCTCGTTTGCACCCCTATCTCCATTTACCAATTATATATTGTGTAAATGGATAATTTATTAAATTTTAATAATTATAATAACAAACTAATAGTGTGTTGACACCTATATCCTTGAGATTCGGTGGTTATATGAAGAAAGTGAAGACCCTGGCCCAATAATGCCATGTTGAGCCGAACACAATTTGTTGCCACTGGCGGCAAAGTTAAAAACCAAAATTAACAAATTTGTTAAATGTGATTTCTTATCATTCTGTTAGCATTATATTCGGAAGGAAGTTGCCATCTATAACGGTAACCTCTTTTTAGGAAAGGGAGTTCAAATGTCAATTCTTGTATGCTTTCATGTGCATATGACATATACATAAACACGTGTGATTAATAAAATTATACATGCATGCCATTAAAAATGTGTGTATTGTGTAACACTGTTTATTTTTTTTAATTATATTTACTTTATAAATAAGTTGTAAGTTTATTAGATGTGATCACTTTCGATCTTGTTGGTGTTACGGTAGTGCAAA
Organism: Bidens hawaiensis; assembly: GCF_021521415.1. Classification (NCBI taxonomy): domain Eukaryota; kingdom Viridiplantae; phylum Streptophyta; class Magnoliopsida; order Asterales; family Asteraceae; genus Bidens; species Bidens hawaiensis. The sequence continues at coordinate 35,247 of NW_027501659.1, read as the reverse complement.
GAATAGACATGGTCATATGTCCTTTTGTATTCACATGTGCATTTGTTGCATCGTTTTCGTCTTTAATGACGACCAACTTATCAACATGTTGATACAAACGTCATCAACCTCTTTTATGGTGATGGATACAACAAGGCTTCTAACAATCAATCGTGTCATCATTGTAATTGTGATAGGTTGAGCCTGTATGAAAGTCCTTATCATTTATCGATGGAAAAGAAGTTGATGTTGTTAACATTTTAATAGTATCTAAAAGAAATTTATAGTGTATAAACGAACCATGATATACGTGTTATATGCAAATGAGTCTATAGAAGACCACTAACTTCTGATTTGAGACCAAGAAGGACCAACATGGCATGTGTAATTGACATTAGACATAATGGTCTTATAAGCAAATCCATATGAACTAAATTGTACGAGATTTACCTAGAAGCCGAAATTTCCATAGTTTAATGAGTGTTCATAAGCTTCGCTAGATTAGATTATGAAACTGGCAAGAATACAAAATACACACGCATACATAGAGGGATAAAGGAAGGGAGAGGGACATCGAAGGCTAGAGGAGAGAGATACCATTTATAACTCGTACATATTATGGTAACTTAAATAATCCAGATAAATTATAGATCAAGAGTTGTCTATGATTAAAATGAACTTATGTCGTGTTGCAAATAAGTAGACAAAAATTTTTAACTTTGGATATAGAAATGTAATGTTAACAATCACCTTTTCTTTTCTCAAAAATAAAGACTATCCATTCAAGACATTGTAACCCTAATACTTAAACATCCAATTAAGTATATTTTCAAGAAAATGGACTCTAGATTTTTTATAAATAGGCACATAAAGATGTGATTTCATTTTTTGATTGTTATTTTAGGAACCCTTTTATCAAACAATATTGTATATTATACTAAGACATATATGACCTACTTAGTTTGACATTTCATCACGACAATCACCGTTAAGAAAAGAACTATTTTCATAATCTCGCTCTGAGACCTAACGTACCTTGACCAACCCACGTTAATAGTGTTTTACCTAAAACTATATGTTAACCAACTAATTAGCAATGCTAAGGTAACTATTGGACTTAATTCCGGTCCTCGAGTCAATGATATGGGTTGGGCTGATCTCAAGTAATGGGGAGGTTCATGTTAAGTTGACTCATTGAGCCTAATGAATTGTTGTTCTATTTATCAAGTTAAGCCCATAACTTTGTTAACAAGGAATAAATTACTTGGTGAATTAGTCGAGCCAATGAATTGGACAACTAATAATTTATTTATTAATTAATTATTTAGTTTTGGTTTTACTAATTAGTATTTGAATATGATTGCGTTTGTGTTATAGTTTAATTAGGTTTTCAAGTTTAACTTAGTATACATACCTGAGTTTGTGAGTTATATCATTAAGAATTATAATTTTTCAAATGAGAATTACAAGGATCAAGCTTATGATCTATATTTGTTTTTGTGTTTGTCAAATCTGGTTACCAAAATTCAGTAACTTAGAGGGTGTTTGGGTGAATGATATATGTCTATTTATACATCTCGAATCCCTTGTAAAGTTATGTTTATTTAATGTTTTGAGTTTGGTTTAGTTCGTGTTTTGTTAGTCTTTTATTATTTAAGGTTTTGAGTCAAGTTATTTATAGTTATCATGTTTTATATCGAACGTTAAATCTAATTCTTTCTATCATCTCATAATAAGTTTTGCTCGTTAATGATTACATGATTATTCCACTTAGTGTTTTGATTTGTTTGCATGTAGATGGTGGTTTGAAAGTCAAGGAAAAGAATGTCTAGAAGGTTCTAAGCGTTACTTGGAGTTCAAGGAAGAAAATTTATCAACATTTTACAAGATATTTAATAAAATAAAAAAAAAAGAAAAATCTCCTCCTGAAGGGCGCCGCGCCGCGCGACGGGGAAGGCTTAGGCCGGTCGCGGGGCGCCTAGGCATCCTGATCAGCCATATTTTGCAATTTAAGGCCCAACTCGTTTATATATAAAGAGGGTTATAAACCTAAACGAAGGAAGCTTATTTTCCAGCCGATTTTCCAAGATTTTGAGCTAAGATTGAAGGTGTTTTGGAGGCTAGGAAGAAGGAGGATCATAGAGCGTTCGTACAAGTGTTCAAGGATCAATTGCAAAGAGTTTTATCGCTCTAACTTTCGTTCCTTGTTCATTATTTGTCATGTCTTTCCTCTTTGTTTTCAATACTTGTTTAGGATTGTTTTTAATAATGATTCTAGGCTAGACTTCATGTCTACCTAGGTTTGATGAACATGTGTTGATTTGATTATTGCGTTGGACAATTGATTTGATTATGGTTTCGTTATTTTAATAGTAAAAGACTTGATTTTGCTTTCATGATGCATATGTATATTTATTATCTTGATTGATTGTTAACTAATGCTTCACATAGATCTTTTATCTTTTGATTGTGTTCTTTAGATTTAGGGTTTATGTTTAATCATTACTTGGTGTTTTGATTATTATGGTTGAATAGGCCTATTAGATCATAGAAGCTAGTTGATAGTTGGTTAGGGTTTTAAATGTACTGCTAAATTCCAATAACTGTAAGGTGAGGAGTTGCTCATGTGTCTTGGTCAATCACATGCTATGATAGATTAGTGACAATACTCTTGCTTATTGTGTTGATCCTTGTTCATGATGTCATGATAAGTTTATCAAGTTATCTAGGGTTTAGTGTTTCGTAAGATTGCTTGCTTTAGATACTATTAATTAACTCTAATTGATACTGTAAGGAAATCAATATAACTGATTGCTTAATAATCTAATATTCATTCTTTAGGATTTTACTTGATGCGATTGAGGGTCCTTTAGGGTTTGTTAGATGATTACGTTTAGAAATAAGTTTCGATATCATAATTGGTTGTCCATTGCTTGATGATTGTTGATACATGGGATTCTTACCTAGGTAGATTCCTACTCTTGTTGGTTTTGGTCTTGTGATTAATTGTTTGTTTTCTAGTTTGTTTGTTTGTTTATTTACTTTCTTAGTTTAATCTAAGTTTAAAAACCCCCTTTAAACATTAATAATAAATAGTCGTGTCGTAAGTCGAGTCTAATTAATTAATTAACGTAATTTATAGAGTCCTGTGGGTTCGATATTCCGGACTTACTTAGCTTTAGTACAATTGACCTGTTCATTTGCCGGTGTTTTATGTAGTTGAGTCTTAAGTCTAGTTTTTATTACTTGTTTAGTTTAGTTAATATTTAATTGACTGTTTTAAACACATCAGTGAACTTTTAAAATTGTCTATTTGCTTGTTAAAAAACAAATTGTTTTTGACAAATGTTCTTCAAAAGCTTCAGATTATAACTTTTTAAAAGTGTTTTTTGCTTTTCAAAAAAGCAAATAAACAAATTTAAAAGCTCACCCAAACACCTCTTTACATGATACAAACATGGGTAGCTTTTTATTTATTTATTTATTTATTTATTTATTTATTTTTAACTCAATGCACTTTACATTGCCCCTCAATGACAATCACCAAACTAGGGCTGTTCACGAACCGAACCGAACCGAATGCGGGCATACTCATACTTGGTTTGGTTTGAAAGTGAGCCGAACCGAGCGGATTGAATTTAAAGAAACGAGCGAAATCTTTATGCTTGAACTTGGTTTGGTTTTGAAACCGAGCGGCTTGGTTCGGTTTGGTTTTGCTTGATTTCGTAAAAAGTTTCCAATTTTAAATTTATAAAACTTCAAAGTATCATTAATCAAGACTTTCAACTCTAAATTGTCTAAACTTTCATCTTTAAAATGTATAAAACTCATAGTTAACAATAAAACATGTATATAAAACGAGTGGCTTTGGTTTAAATTTAAACTTTGAATTCAACACAAAAGAGGAAAATTTTAAAAACCTTAAAAAATAGTATACTTTTATATATATACATAAAGTTTGTATATAAAACTAATATATAAAAATTAATTCGAGCAAAACGAACCGAACCAAACCGAGCGAGGCTTTGCTCGTGCTTGGATTGCTTTTAAACCAAACCGAGCCGAACGGCTCACTTGCAAACCGAGCCGAAATCGAACGAGCATTTTTCGAGCAAAATTCGAGCGAACGATGAACGAGCGGCGAGCAGTTTGGACAGCCCTACACCAAACTATTTATTGCTAGTACAAAAGCCCCTTTAGCCTATGCTTCTTCATATTAGCATATGGTATGTCGGTGGTTTAGATAGTTATTGTACGGTCTATTACCTTTTCATAATAATTAGGACTACTTCATAAACCTTATTGAACTCTTAGTCTTACCTCGCATACAAAATACCAATATTATTTATGTGACTTGACCCGACTAAAACGAAATTCGGACATTAAGTTACGAGACATTGAAGCTTTGAGAAAACAGACCCTCATCCGTCGCTTTTAGTAAATAAATTAAAATACCATATAAAGCCTTAGTAATATTTTTTGGCTTCTAAAATCGCCATAAATTACATACCACATGCATACGTGTACGGTTGCGATGAATGATCTCACTCATGTTCCGACTGAGCTACCATCATCACCTTTTATTTCTCTCCAACTTTCAAAAAGGTGTAACTTTATACTTTTAAAATTAAATGATTACATAAAATCATTAAATTGATCACATTTTTTATAATTGTTTTCACACAACCACCAACAAAAATTACAACACGCTTTTAAATCAACTCCACCTAAAATAATGACGAAGTTTGGATAAAGCAATCAGTTTTGTACCTCTTAAAATTTAAGAGATCCCTAACTCATGCTTTATATATAGTATAGATATAGATAATGACGTTTGATATCAACAAAAGAACAACAAAGCCGACAAAATATTGAAACCTCCAAGATGGCGCACCAAAAATATATACTGGCTACAAACCCAATACACCAGCCCAATTAACGAATGCCTATTGGGCCGTCTAATATTCTTCCTCGGTTTCTAGCTAGTTGGTTTGGTTTTAAACGAGCCAAATTCGAGCTTAAGTTTTCATCTTGGTTCAAGATTTTGAGCCGAGCTTTTAAACTCTGTCTCGAGCTCAAGATGGCCTTGACTCGGCTAGGATCGACTCGTGAACAACCATGGCCCTAGTCTAGCTATCTATCTCCCTCGCTTGTCTTAATCAGGTCCACTAGGCAACACCCTCACTACAACTTTCATCTGAACCTCTTTAATTTAATAGAAAATATCGAACAATACTAACATCCTCATAAGAATTGCCCTTGAGATTCCTGTTACTCGAAACCTGATCTAAAAACCACAAAATATCGACTTGTGATAATTACTCAAGTACAATATTCTAGCAACTCTAGAATCTTAATAATTTTAATATAATTACACTTTCCTTTCGTGTAATAGAGTTGATGTCACCAAACATCATACACATTTTCAAAGTGGTAAAAGGTTTATTATAAATATCGTATATAGAGGTGCACAAATCGGGTTCAAATGGAAAACCCGAACCGGTTCCAAACCGGTTTTTTTACACCGGGTTGTAAAATGGCACCGGTTCCAATCAAGAACCGGTTCGGTTCCCGACCCGAACCGATGCCCAGATATGCGAACTTTTAAGAACCGGGTAGGGTATGAACCGGAACCGGTTTTTACGTAAAAACCGGTTCCACCGGTTTTTTTTTAAATTTAAAAATTAGAGCCGTTAGGAACCGGTTCCAACGGCTATATAGCCGTTTTTGACCGTTGGAACCGGTTTTTTAACTATAAATAGGTTATTTTCTTACTATGAATAGCAAGGTTTGTTTGTTTACTTGTTAAACCACTTCCAAAACTATAAAACACACTCCAAACCACAATTAACCTTAAACCGACAACAAATGGCAACCAATGATGACGTTGTTATGGTGATCGAAACAACAAGATGCCCCGATGTTTGGGTTCATTACGATTTGTGTCCCATGAACCGGTTCCAACGGCTAATTGGTGTCTAAAAAACCGGTTCCAACGGCTATATTACCGTTGGAACCGATTCCAACGGCTAGTTTGACTTTTGTTTGACCCTTCAAAAAAACCCGTCGGAACCGGTTTTTCCGGGTACGAACCGAACCGGTTCCAATTAAGAACCGGGTAGGAACCGGGTTGGAATTGGTACTGACATACAAATAGGAGAACCGGGTACGATTTTCGGGTACAAAAATACCCAAACCGGATATTGTTCCAACCGGGTTGGAACTGGAACCGGTTCCGGTTCGGTTCCACCGGTTAGGTTCCGGAACCGGTTTTTTTGTGCAAGTCTAATCGTATATACTTCATTTTCTGTTTGTTATATATATGCAATTGGTTAACTTTGAATAGTTGAAGTGCATTGGTTTCATCGATTTATTGTATGTTATTGTTCTTATTCTGGTGTTTACAATGCTGACATATATATCGCTTTAAACCACTATTGTTTCAGTCATCTTATTTTATGATCTCTTTCTTCTCAGCCCTTAATTTTAGACATGGAAATATGTGAAATCAAAGACATAGAAATGTGTGAACTTAAATAAACATATACACAAATTAACCCTGAAGTTTGTTTACAAAAAATCAAAATGTGTATTAAGTGCAAATTAAGTTTATTTAACCACAAATGTTATTCCCTTTACACTTTACATCAATAAGTCTATTCTTTTGAACCTGGAACCCCCTCTTTAGAATATAAGTGTCTCTCTACCTAGTGTGCTAGTCTCCCATATCGATGTAAATAACTAAATACTAAGTAAACGCATAAAAATTCAATCTTATGCCAACTAATATTGTCTCTTATAATGTTATAATTACACTAAGCTCACATATTTATCTTTTATTACTCAAGTAAAAATTGCTGATGATCGAGCTATCCGAGCATGATTAAATGGGAAGTTTACTTAGAAAAACCTTATGTTGGTGTAAATTAAGTAAACATATGACTTATCCTTTATATCAAATGCTATTGTCTGCTCCTACTTACAACGAGCTTTTAGTTTTAGTTTTGATTGTCCGAGTAAAGACTTTCCATGAGTCAACCCAGTTTTGGATTACTCAACACCGAGTATGGTTAACTTTAAAGTACTCCCCTGATCACATAGTTATATCAACAGCCAACATCAATAGTATCAAGGTGTTTGTTACGGTGTAGTTCCTACTAATTATAAATAGTGAATATTCAAGTATATATAGTAGACATAAATGGTGTAGTAATTTGTCATTAGAAAAATATATTCACAACCAACGTATTAAATGAGTGAGTGGTATTTAAGATCAGACATTTTGAGTTATGACTACGGCCCTAACATCCTTTCTATTTACTACTTATATATGAGATTTGACTAGAATGTTAGATGCATATATGTATAGCACTGGTACATGAGACACTAAGGTGTTGTTTGTTTTTCCTCAAAAGCACTTCTGTACCTCTTTTGTCTGCACTGAGAAGAGGACGCGCAGACGTTGGGCTCTGCAGTGTGTTTGTTTTTCCGAAGACGTTTCATTAAAAAACGTCTGCACGTCCTCTTCTCCTAGAAGCATTGTTCAACCCACTTCTCACCTCTTCTCCTCTTTTTCTTATTTTTTTCATCATTGTTCAAGCATATTTCAAAGCACTTCCAATCAATTAACAATAACAATAACAATGGCTGCAATCAGTTGTAGGTATCTTTCACTAACCTGCACAGCAACACCCATCAATCAACAAGACTCCAATTCAGCCACTTTGCCGACCAAGATAATCTTGCCCAACAAGAAGCCCCGGAAATGGTCCACCGGCGTTGCTCCGGGAGACTACGGCGGACCACCCACCTCCAAGCTCCGTAAGTACCGGGCACCGGTGTTGCTCCGGGAGACTACGGCAGACCACCCACCACCATCAAGCTCCGTAAGTACTGGGGCGGTGAAAAGGAAGACCCTTTAACCTCCGATGAGTTGATCTGGAACAATGATTTCATGCCTCACATGAACGATTGATTGGAGATTCGAACTCGGACCCGACCATGTCCCCTGTTCAGGTTTTAACTTTTAATCCCAATTCAGTATTATTATTATTAAGAATTATATTTATATAATAAAAATGACATTTTGATGAGTTGCCATGCATTTTGATGATTACCATTAGTTTGTTCGATTCGGTTTGTTTAAAAACACTCTGTTTTATTTTATCAGTTTGCAGACGTTAAAAACAAACAGTCTATTTCTTGCAGATTGCAGAGGTTTGGTCCACCTCTTCTGCTACAGATGCTTGCAGATGTAGTCCGCAGACTGCAGACGATTTACCTCTTAAAAAACAAACAGCACCTAAGATGACAAAGACACTTATAAGTAGGCTAAAGCTTAGAGCAAATATATATTAAAAATCTATATATATATGTATATATAATATATAATTAATTATATGGTACATTAATGCCATCTTTCTTTTGTAGCATCATTGCATGTGCACTCTTCAAGTTGCCTACTATATATGATTCCATTTGAAGTAGAATCTAATCACATAAACAAGAAAATGAAAAAAAATTGAAAATAAATAAATAAATAAATATTATAATGATTTCTTCTTCTTTTTTTCTTATGGGGTGGCAGAAAAACATAAGGTTTTTAATATTTTTATATTTTAAAAACCCCAAATCAGATCCATCTCTCAAGTAGAAGAAAAGACATCATAAACACCACAAAAAACTTAACCTAGGAAAAAAATAATCAAGAATCTCCATGTTTTTTCCAACATACCAACATTGTAACACAACGTTTGACAATATAGAATCTTGCCTTCTGTTCCTTAGCCAAATGGCCACATTTCCTAGTGAAGTTTGAACATTTTAGTGATGAGCTTCTTGTAAGCTCACATGGTGACTTGGTGATGTTCTTCTGTGATGAACTCTTTTGTGAAAATGATCTCAAAAGAGGTGATTTTGTGGAGCTTTTATGTGACATGCTTCTTAGAAATGATGATGATGATTTTGATGAATGAGTGCATGGATCTTCTTTTGATAGCTTCCATTTCTTATCCATGCAGTCCTAGCTAGCTTCTTAATAATACTGATTTGGATATGATTTCTGTATACTAATTCTAGAGTGTGTGTGTGTGTGAGAGAGAGAGAGAGAGATTGAAGAGAGAGAGATGGATAGAGTGAGATGAAGTGAGGTGTTGGAAAGCTATAAATAGTAAAATAGTTTGAAAATAAAATTGAATTATTTTTTTCTAAAAATGTTTTGAAAAATTCAGTGACAAGTGTGGTGTTGTCCATTTCTTAAAATCAGAGATTTATTGAAACTTTTAGTATATTTTTCAAACCATTTCTTTGAAATCGGACCTCTTTGGTTGTTAGTACCAAAACATTTTCAAACTTCAAAAAATATCAAATTCTTTTCTATTTTGGCAAACATATTGTTACCCTTGCAAATGTAAGGTGTAGGTTTTAGACTTTGAATATGAAGTAGATATAACTTTCTGAATCATGTATGAAATTGTGTCTAATGACATTAGTAATCGGACAACATATAATAGTGTTTTCTTTAAATACGAGAAGTTATTTTCTAGAAAATTATAATGAAATCGATTAATGAAACTAGACCAGATGATCCCCGAGGCGTTGAATTAACCAATGTTCGGGTTGAAACATCGCAAGCAATTGGGTTGTCATTGTTGCTTCATGCGGTAGCAAGCAGCTACATAAGTTATAAGATCCTATCCAGTTACAAGATGTTACTACATCTTGTTGCTATTTAGCTCATTCAGTTAATTAAAGACAAAGTAGCTACCACTTGAATTGATATTTAAAAAAAAATAGTTTGAAAGCTATAGATAGTAAAATAGTTTGAAATACTTTTCTTCAATGTGCTAACAGCTTTTAGCAACCAAGTTGCAATAAGTAGCAGCTTGCTACTTATTTCTAATAATGTTGAAGATCTTTTCAGTACAACCTTTTGTCATCCATGCAGACCCGATGATTTGTTGATGAAGGCTTTCAACGAGACCCTCACCATGGGGTCAACCCCTCTGACCATGCCAAGGAAGCAATTTCGTGCCTGGAATTTGAGTAGTCTCGGACAAGTGTACACTTCGCATCTTTTATAAATGTTTAACCAAACTTTTATTTAGTTTTAAGCAAACATGATTAACTAAATTACTTAAGGAAATTAAATATAATCAACAATTTTAGTGTTTGACCAAAACGTTTCTTTGGTTATTTTTACTGTTTTGAATTGAGAACTAACCATTTCAACTAGGGGAGGCTTGATGGGAGGATTGACTAAATTTTTATAAGATACATATTTTTGAAGTATAAACATAACCAAAAGTCAAATAGTTATTGTAAAATTGTGAAATGAAACTTATTATTTCGTGACATTTTACCATACAAACCTATTTAGCAATTATTATACAAAATTTTAGTGAGTCACCAAAAATCAAGATTCTCCTTAGGGGGTGTTTGGTAGAGGGATTTGATTGGGGAGAAATGGAATTAGAAATATTTCTTTTGTTTGTTTTCCACTTTTCATTTCTATTTCTCTTTCTATTTCTCTAAAACTAGAGAATTCCATTTCTCTTTAAAGCAAAGAGAAATCCATTTCTCAGCAGCCTCCTCATAGCATGTCACCACCTCGTCTCCGGCCACCACCTCGTCTCCGACCACCACCCCGTCTCCGGCCACCACCTCGTCTCCAAGTCTGCAACCGCCACCTCGTCTCCAAGTCTGCAACCACCACCCCGTCTCCGCCGTTCGCAGCGGTGAACACAAAGATGGTAACCGGTTGTAGGTTGCAGGTGGTACGGGTGAACGGAGATTAGGGTTTCAAGTGGTGGTTCGTGGTAGGTTAGGGTTTTCAGATGGTCGGGTGATTGTGGTCGCAGGTGGGTGACAGTGGTGGTGGAAATCGGCGGTGGTTGCAGGTGGCTTCCGATTATCATCATCATCATCGCCACCACAACCACCACCACAAAATCTCCAAAGAGGCAGTGATGACAGATCTGAGCCTCCTTTTTCTATATCTTATGTTCCAAAAATTTGAATCTTTTTAATTTCTTGTGTACTGTGGTTGAAGAAGGGGGTTTGGTGGCGGCAGCCGGTGGTGGTGGGCTGTGGTTGAAGAAAGGGCTGTGATGGTGGTGCTGGTGGTGTGGGGCTATGGTGGTGGGGCTGGTGGTGGTGGTGGTGCTGGTGGTGGTGGGGCTGTGGTGGTGGGGCTGCGGTGGTGAGTGGTGTCAGGTTGGGTGGAGGTGGGGTTGGGTATGGTAGAGTTCTCTGTTTATTTTCTCGTGTACCAAACAAGAGAAATGATTCTCATTCTCCATACCAATTCTCTTTCTCTACAATTCCATTTCCATTTCTATTTTCTCTCCATTTCCATTCTCTGTACCAAACACCCCCTTAATGTAATCTTCAACCCTAACTTCCAAAACCAATTTTCTAAAGACCCTTTTCACATCCTAGATATCATAAAATTTAGTACAATGTACAAGTTTAACTGCATGAAGTATAAGTACGCTTGTATGACACATACATATATTTCAACAAATAATACTGGGCAGGAGGTCGGTGTTCATTAAACAATTGCAACCTTTCTGGAGGACTGCTAACCAAGTAACCATGGTACTTTATTTCCATTTATTTATTATTTTATTTCATCCAGTTTTATTATTATTATATTATTATAATTATTATTATTATTTTCATTAATTACATAAATATCTCATTCAAATTTCAGTTCTTTTATAACTACCACAGTAACTTTGTTATATTTACTGCAGTGATTTTTGTATGATTGTTTATGAAATTACCTGACTAAAGAAAATATTTAAAAAAGTAAAATAATAATGGATGTGGTTACAGCTAGCTGAAGCATAATATATATTTGAGTTGAAAGAAGACAATGAAGGTAGCAGTAGAAACATGGAAAAGACAATACCTTTGGGAAGAGAATTGAATGAGCTGTAGTTTTCTGTTATTTATAGTAGATTGATTAATGGCACTACCACTAATCCTTTGATTGTTTTCTGGCCCTGGTTACAGGTGGACATTGTAATGTACTAAAATGACACAACACCAAAATAATTAGATTTTGGGTATCAGGGTATGTAGAATTTTATTTTACTCATTTTATAAATGAGTTATGTTGATCAAGGTATACAATGTTGAAGTAAAAAGCACATAGTTGTTAAAGAAAACATTTTAGTCTTTTAACTAGTATAAATGCATAGCTATGTGTTATGTTACATAGGTTTGGATCAAATACAAATGAAATTAACGTGCTAATTGAGAGAATCAAGTAGAGTAACTATACATACAAGTAGAGTAATTATGTAATTACATCATAGACTATGATGTAATTACATAATTACTCTACTTGTATATATAGTTACTCTATTTGATTCTCATAATTAACATGTTAATTTTATTTGTACGTTAACTTTCCCCACGTTACATAACTATAGTATTAAAGAAAGAAAAATTGGATTTTATTAATCACGTATTTTTGAGGTTTTGTCGAAAATAATTTAATCTCAGAATATTGTTGCCACCGCCCACTGGTCACACATTTCACACTATTTGTTTTCAGACTAATGTTTTTAAGGTTTTTGATAGGAATGGGGATACGATTCGATTAATGCAAAACTTATCTCGAAATGATGCTCCAACTGTTTAATTTTTGTTAGATGGAAGTTTAAATACCCGAATTGAAGCACTGTTTGGTTCGTTTACACGCCTACAAGGTGGTACAAGACCAATATATATAGTAGTCATGATAATGTATTCGACAATCACTTAGAGTTGGGTGTGGTGGGGTATCAACTGGGATTGCAATATTCACGTGCACATGCTGCAGTGTCAGACCAAAGTTTGAAATAGTGAGAATAAATCTGAGTTTTGAAGCCAAACCAAACTCTTGATTAAATGTTTTCACATAGAATTTAAAAGCATCCAATGTCCATATGCAAGACATTTCGGGTGATGTTTGTGGACCCATTTCATTTACCCACACAATAGTACATCATAATGCACCCACTTTCACACTCTATATGTCACACCCGGCCCTAACGGCGGAAACAGCCGGGTGCGCGCGAGTGGGAATTGATAATCAAGCACGGGTCATTACAAACATTCAAATAGATTTTTCCATTGCGCATGAAATGTCTAGTACAAAATACATTACATTGTTTAGAATTACATATAAAAACATCCACATATGAAAAACGTTGAAGATTTCTGCGCCATATCCCCTTACACGGCGGGAACAACCACGCGTGTGGAAGGGATAGAACCAAAATCTTCCAAAAACTATTTTTGTAGATGTTCTGCGTGAAGTGCTCTATGTGTGACTCCTTGCGCTACTAATTATCACCTGAAAGACACGTAAAAACATTTGAATCAGTATAAACTGAGTGAGTTCACAAGTTTTGGTGACTTGATAAATCGTATTGCATCATATCCTTGATAAAACCATATTGAAACACATTTCTGATAACATCATAAAACATATGCTTGATAAAACCGTCCCGCGGGTTACGCGCGGACATTTCTGAAAACCGGGCTCGTTCATGCAAAGTGGCGCTGCCACTACGAGCTAAAACAATACCGTCCCGCGGGTTACGCGCGGACGTTGTGCTCGGAAAACTAGGCGCTCGTCCGTGCAATGAGGTGCGACCCCTACGAGCGGGCTTTACAACCAGTAGTACTACCCCATGACCATACTAGGCACTCGTCCATGCAAAGAGGTGCGACCCCTACGAGTGGGTTGATCAAACACAGTAGTCCCTACCCTTAGAGTTCCACGGACTAGTGATCACTGTCTAAAACTTGCGCACTTACATCGAAAACCAAGATAAACACCATGAACAGATAATCGTTTGCATTGCTTGTAAATATACCATGATAAAACATAATTTAAATACGTGTCCCTCGCCCCGAAAACAGTTTAAAAACAGTGAAAATAGGGGCTGTGAGACTCACCTGTGATTCTTGTTAAGTGATGGTTTAGAGAGAGATTAAACGAGATTCGGGTTTCCTGATGCTAGCCTCGAAATTGGAAGTCTAGAATATGTTTAAATAACAAGAAATATGTGTATTAAGACCAAGTAATCGAAGAATATAAGGGCTGGTCAGAAAAGTAAATCTCAAGACTAAAGTTTTCGGCTTACCTAGCGATGAAACTGGAAATGGATGCTTGGGAGATGGTAGTGCAGAATTACAGGTTTAAGAGAGGAGTTTGAAGTGTTTGTGTGATATTTTTATTCAAGAATTGATACTTATTTATAGGCAAATTCAAGGGAACACAATCCCTTGATTTAGGGGATTGAAATCTTATGTAATGATGACAAGGTATGGGGTTTATTATTATTTATTTTAGGGATGGGGGTGTTGGTCCTAGGGAGTGGTTATAAGGATTCTGATGGATTTGACAGTACATGCAGGACTGTGGTTGGTGAGAGTAGGTGCGGCTGACAGCTGACATTTCGTGTTACAGTATACTTTTCCTGGTACTGTTGTCAGTGTGCAGTCAAAAGGTAAAAATCTCTGAAACACGCAATTGGTTCTTTCTGGGCGGGGGTAATCCCTTACATCTGAATGATAGACTAAGTGTTTTGTGCGTGTAGCCTTGCGCGTATAGCCTTCTGCGTGAAGGCCATTTCTTTGAACGTTGTGGGTCCGGCGGCTCCAGTTGGCCTTCGCGCAAGCGTCCTTGTAACGAATCCTGCGCGTATCACTGCGCAGGCGTCCTTATAAGGAATCCTGCGGGTCCATCTGGCTCTGCTGGAACCAGCGTTCTCAGAGTTTATTAACAGGGTGAACTTTTGGATTTAAGCGAAAAGGTGGTTGGTTTCTGTGCAGACGTTCGTGCGTAAAGGGTTTAGTTTTAAGGTGTCACGCGGGGATTCTTCCCGCAGGTGTCTCACAACTCCTTTTTATTTGATGCGGGTAGATGCGTAACTTTCTCGTAGTCAGGGACGTTGAGTTTCATTTGTAGATTCTCCATGAGGTCTTGGTATTTCAACATAGTGATCAGTTATGTTGAAGTCAATTCCATCTTGGAGCTTCAAACAAACTAGCTCTCAATGTTCCCGCCATGCGGGGAGGTTAGTTCCCTTTTCCCGCGCGCGCATAAATGATTAGGGTCTTAATTAGGAAATTAGGATATTATTTGAACATAGTTTTACTTATTGATCATTGAAGAGGTATGCAACCCATTAGACAGAAACGACATAAAATTAAGTTATGAAAACACAAAACCTGTGCGCGTGGCGCACATAACATATGCCCGCGCTGATCCTAACATGGCGCGCATCGCATCCGCGCTGGCGCATATAAGATATGCCCGCGCTGATTCTAACATGGCGCGCATCGCATCCGCGCTGGCGCATATAACATATGCCCGCGCTGATTCTAACATGGCGCGCATCGCATCCGCGCTGGCGCATATAACATATGCCCGCGCTAATTCTAACATGGCGCGCATCGCATTCACAATCACCTAATAATTAGGTTGGTTACTTGGTTTATGGGATTGGAAAAATTACCGGGTGTCACATTCTCCCCCCGTTAGGAGAATTTCGTCCCGAAATTTAGGAGGTGTCACTGGTAGGAGCTATTCCTTGGAAGAGATATGGGTACTTTTTGCGCATTTGGTCTTCTCTTTCCCAAGTGAATTCAGGTCCACGCTTTGAGTTCCATTGAACCTTTACTAACTTGATTCGGCTTCTTCGCAACTTTTGTTCTTTCCAATTGGTTACTGCTATAGGCTCTTCCACGAAGTGTAGCTGTTTGTCGATATGAACCTCGTCCAATGGTAAAATTAACGTTTCATCAGATAAGCACTTCTTGAGGTTGGATACATGAAACGTGTCGTGAACTCCACTAAGTTCGGCGGGTAAATGAAGTTTATAAGCAACTGGACCGATCCTTTCCAGGATCTCAAATGGTCCGATGTATCGCGGATTTAACTTTCCTCGCTTGCCGAAACGGGGGACTCCTTTCCATGGAGAGACTTTCAAAAGTACTTTATCCCCTACTTGAAATTCCAACGGTTTTCTTCTCACATCTGCATAACTTTTCTGTCTGTCGCGCGCTGCCTTAAGGCGATCCCGTATCTGGAAAATTTTGTCCGTTGTTTCTTGGATCAATTCTGGACCAGTCATTTGCTTGTCACCAACTTCAGCCCAACACAGTGGGGACCTACATTTGCGCCCATACAAGGCTTCAAATGGCGCAGCCTTGAGGCTTGTGTGATAACTGTTATTGTATGAAAATTCAACCAATGGGAGATGAGTATCCCAGCTACCCCCGAAATCGATTGCGCACGCGCACAGCATATCTTCTAATGTTTGAATGGTTCGCTCGCTTTGTCCATCCGTTTGGGGATGATAAGCCGTACTCATGTCAAGACGAGTACCTAAAGCCCCTTGTAACGATCTCCAAAATCTTGAGGTGAAACGACTATCTCTATCAGAAATGATGGATACCGGAACTCCGTGTTTTGAAACTACTTCTCGAATATACAATCGGGCTAACTTTTCCATCTTATCGGTTTCCTTGATCGGCAGGAAGTGTGCTGACTTAGTTAGCCGGTCTACAATAACCCAAATCGTGTTGTAACCCCCAGGTGTCCTTGGCAGTTTGGTAATGAAGTCCATGGAGATTTGTTCCCACTTCCACATGGGAATTTCTGGCTGTTGAAGCAACC
This sequence comes from Bidens hawaiensis, assembly GCF_021521415.1. NCBI lineage: Eukaryota > Viridiplantae > Streptophyta > Magnoliopsida > Asterales > Asteraceae > Bidens > Bidens hawaiensis. The sequence goes on along the minus strand of NW_027501659.1, from coordinate 18,584 downwards.
CCGACGGTTTCTGGTATTCAGCCTTCACCTTCGAACACGTCAGGCACTTACTGACATACGTCGCGATGTCGCCCTTAAGATTGGACCACCAATACAGCGCTTTAACATCTTGGTACATCTTGTCTGCGCCAGGATGTACGGAATACCGCGTTTTGTGAGCTTCGTTTAACACTTGCTCGCGCAATCCTCCCTTGAGAGGGACCCATATGCGGTTAGCAAAATATCGAGTATCATTCTCTTTGAGCTCCAAATTCTTAATCATACCCCTAAGGGATTCGTTCTTGACAAACTCTGATTTCAAGGCTTCTTGTTGAGCTTCTCGGATGCGGGTAGTGAGGTCTGCGCGAATGGTCAATCTTAGAGCCTTAACTCGTAGCGTTTTTGCTCGCTCTTTCCTACTTAAAGCGTCTGCTACCACATTCGCCTTTCCAGGATGATACTTTATTTCACAATCATAATCATTCAATAATTCAACCCATCTTCGTTGCCTCATGTTTAAATCCTTTTGATCAAATATATGTTGAAGGCTCTTGTGATCCGTAAAAATCAAACACTTTGTACCATAAAGATAATGGCGCCAAATCTTTAGCGCGAAAACAACTGCTCCAAGCTCCAGATCATGTGTTGTATAATTCCTTTCATTGACCTTGAGTTGACGAGAGGCATACGCTATGACTTTGTTTCTCTGCATAAGGACACATCCGAGTCCTTGATGTGAAGCGTCGCAGTAGACGACGATGTCGTCCGTCCCCTCGGGTAGCGACAAAATTGGCGCACTACATAACTTTTGCTTTAACATTTGAAACGATGCTTCCTGGTTTTCGCCCCAATCAAACTTCTTATCTTTCTGAGTTAGCGCAGTCAGAGGTAAAGCTATCTTGGAGAAGTTCTCAATGAAACGCCGATAGTAGCCAGCTAGTCCTAGGAATTGCCTCACCTCAGTTGGTGTTTTTGGCGCTTCCCAATTCTCGATGGCTTTGACCTTGGAAGGATCGACGTGTATTCCTTTCTCGTTTACAACGTGACCGAGAAAGTGAACCTCTCTAAGCCAAAACTCACATTTAGAAAACTTTGCATACAACTTTTCTTTCTTCAGCATTTCCAAAATTAATCTTAGATGTTGTTCATGCTCAGCTCTGGTTCGGGAGTAAACCAGAATATCATCTATAAATACAATCACAAACTTATCCAAGTATGGTTTGCACACACGGTTCATCAGATCCATGAATACAGCCGGCGCATTAGTTAGCCCGAAAGGCATCACTAAGAACTCATAATGGCAGTATCTAGTTCGGAAGGCTGTCTTCGGCACGTCTTCCTCATGGACCCTAAGTTGGTGGTAACCTGACTGTAGATCTATCTTCGAGTAATAACTGGATCCCTGCAACTGATCAAATAAGTCGTCAATCCTTGGCAAGGGGTACCGATTCTTGACTGTCAGCTTGTTTAGTTCCCTGTAGTCAATACACATTCTAAATGAACCATCCTTCTTCTTTACAAAAAGTACTGGAGCTCCCCAGGGTGAAAAGCTTGGGCGTATGAAGCCCTTATCCAATAGTTCCTGCAACTGATTGGATAGCTCTTGCATCTCGGATGGAGCTAGTCGATAGGGTGCTCGAGCTACTGGTGCAGCTCCTGGAACCAAGTCGATTCGAAACTCGACTTGTCGCGGTGGCGGTAATCCGGGCAGATCTTCAGGGAAAACTTCCGGGAATTCGCGCACCACTGGTAAGTCTTCAATCTTTCGCTCATCTCCTTTCTTCTCTACTACGTGCGCCAGGAAGGCGTAGCATCCTTTCCTCAGGCACTTGCGCGCCTTTAGACACGAAATGAGTTTTATCGCAACTCCACTTCTTTCCCCTTGAATTACTAAGGTTTCTCCGCTCAACAGTGGGATCCGAACCTGCTTCTCATGGCAAATAACTTCCGCGTGGTTCTCGACTAACCAATCCATGCCTACCACAATGTCAAAGCTTCCCAAGTCTATTGGCAATAAGTTAATATTGAATCCGTGACCTCCCATGACCAATACACATTGCTCAGTCCATTCGTTCGCGCGTATCTGCCTACCATTGGCTAGTTCTATAGTATAAGGCGTGTCTAGCCTACTGGTTGCTAGGCCTAGGGAGTTTTTAAACTCAGTGGATATGAAACTTAGGTCAGCGCCAGTATCAAATAAGACAGATGCAAAATGGTCGTTAAGTAGAAACGTACCGGTTACCACATTCGGTTCTTCTTTTGCTTCGCCCGCGCCGATCGCAAAGGCTCTCCCGCGAGCTTGGTTTCTCTTTTGCGGGCAATCCCGACTGAAATGTCCTGGCTTCCCGCATGCATAGCAGTTGTCGCTTGCTCCAGCTTCCTTATGGCAGTTTATCGCCTTGTGCCCTGGTCTGCTACATTTGGCGCATACGATGCTTGCGCATTCACCCTCGTGGTGATACTTGCATCTGCTGCACCATGGGTGAGGCCCACTGTACCCTTTTCGCGATGGCTCCAGGGCTTGTATCGCGTAAGCCCTTACGCTCTCCTGTTTCTTGAATGGTGGTTGCTTGGAGTCGGACCCTCGGTGGTGAGAGTTCCATTTTCTCTTGGGGTCAGAGGTTCGCTGCTCGTTCCCGCGCGAGGTCAACATGCCCGCACGGACCGTATCTTTTGTAAGAGTGATGGCCCGCGCCACTGCCTCATCAAAGGTTGGAGGCGCTGCGGCATTGAGCGGAACCCTGATAACATGGGGTAACCCAAAAATATACCTCTCTATCTTTTTCTCCTCCGTGTTCGCCATATCCGGCACCATCTGGCAAAGTTCGTTGAATCGGTTGTTGTAGGCGTCGATATCAGTTCCTATCATGGTGTGGTTCCAAAATTCCTGCTGTAGACTCTGAATTTCGGCGCGAGAGCAGAACTTCTTCATCATCATTTCCTTCAGCTCCTCCCAGGTCTTGTGGAGAGCAACTTCTCGTCCCAATGTTTTCACTTGAAGCTTCCACCAAGACGAGGCCGCTTCTTGAAACATGCAGGTCGCGTAAAGGACCTTTTGATTTTCACTACACCCGCTAATGGAGAGAACTGTCTCCATTTTGTCGATCCAGTTATAGAGCCCAATGGCCCCTTCGGTGCCCTTGAATGGCCAAGGTTTACAGGCCATAAATGTCTTATAGGAGCATCCTTTGTCCAAAGCTCCCGATTCAGGTTCTGGGGTTTCGGTCTCTTGACGACCCTGACTTGATTCGGCCTTGCTGGCCTCATGCGTTGCGATCGCCTGCGCGATTATTTCTGCGAGTTCCTCGGGTGTCATGGTAATTCCCTTGGCTCTGGTCGGAGGCATTCTCGTTTTTCTTAAAAGAGAACGAAAATATATCAAACTTAGCGCATGTACCCTGAGCACATAATGTTCTTATCCCTAGTGTTCACTAGACATTGTGTGACCCGTGTTCCTAAGTGTGTGTGTGGTTTCTTTTGAAAATATGTTCTTTGCAAAATATTTCATGCGATTCCCTTACAGTTATAGTCTAGGTTAAAACTTCTTCCCTAGTTCGCTATAACCAGTGCTCTGATACCAATCTGTCACACCCGGCCCTAACGGCGGAAACAGCCGGGTGCGCGCGAGTGGGAATTGATAATCAAGCACGGGTCATTGCAAACATTCAAATAGATTTTTCCATTGCGCATGAAATGTCTAGTACAAAATACATTACATTGTTTAGAATTACATATAAAAACATCCACATATGAAAAACGTTGAAGATTTTCGCGCCATATCCCCTTACACGGCGGGAACAACCACGCGTGTGGAAGGGATAGAACCAAAATCTTCCAAAAACTATTTTTGTAGATGTTCTGCGTGAAGTGCTCTATGTGTGACTCCTTGCGCTACTAATTATCACCTGAAAGACACGTAAAAACATTTGAATCAGTATAAACTGAGTGAGTTCACAAGTTTTGGTGACTTGATAAATCGTATTGCATCATATCCTTGATAAAACCATATTGAAACACATTTCTGATAACATCATAAAACATATGCTTGATAAAACCGTCCCGCGGGTTACGCGCGGACATTTCTGAAAACCGGGCTCGTTCATGCAAAGTGGCGCTGCCACTACGAGCTAAAACAATACCGTCCCGCGGGTTACGCGCGGACGTTGTGCTCGGAAAACTAGGCGCTCGTCCGTGCAATGAGGTGCGACCCCTACGAGCGGGCTTTACAACCAGTAGTACTACCCCATGACCATACTAGGCACTCGTCCATGCAAAGAGGTGCGACCCCTACGAGTGGGTTGATCAAACACAGTAGTCCCTACCCTTAGAGTTCCACGGACTAGTGATCACTGTCTAAAACTTGCGCACTTACATCGAAAACCAAGATAAACACCATGAACAGATAATCGTTTGCATTGCTTGTAAATATACCATGATAAAACATAATTTAAATACGTGTCCCTCGCCCCGAAAACAGTTTAAAAACAGTGAAAATAGGGGCTGTGAGACTCACCTGTGATTCTTGTTAAGTGATGGTTTAGAGAGAGATTAAACGAGATTCGGGTTTCCTGATGCTAGCCTCGAAATTGGAAGTCTAGAATATGTTTAAATAACAAGAAATATGTGTATTAAGACCAAGTAATCGAAGAATATAAGGGCTGGTCAGAAAAGTAAATCTCAAGACTAAAGTTTTCGGCTTACCTAGCGATGAAACTGGAAATGGATGCTTGGGAGATGGTAGTGCAGAATTACAGGTTTAAGAGAGGAGTTTGAAGTGTTTGTGTGATATTTTTATTCAAGAATTGATACTTATTTATAGGCAAATTCAAGGGAACACAATCCCTTGATTTAGGGGATTGAAATCTTATGTAATGATGACAAGGTATGGGGTTTATTATTATTTATTTTAGGGATGGGGGTGTTGGTCCTAGGGAGTGGTTATAAGGATTCTGATGGATTTGACAGTACATGCAGGACTGTGGTTGGTGAGAGTAGGTGCGGCTGACAGCTGACATTTCGTGTTACAGTATACTTTTCCTGGTACTGTTGTCAGTGTGCAGTCAAAAGGTAAAAATCTCTGAAACACGCAATTGGTTCTTTCTGGGCGGGGGTAATCCCTTACATCTGAATGATAGACTAAGTGTTTTGTGCGTGTAGCCTTGCGCGTATAGCCTTCTGCGTGAAGGCCATTTCTTTGAACGTTGTGGGTCCGGCGGCTCCAGTTGGCCTTCGCGCAAGCGTCCTTGTAACGAATCCTGCGCGTATCACTGCGCAGGCGTCCTTATAAGGAATCCTGCGGGTCCATCTGGCTCTGCTGGAACCAGCGTTCTCAGAGTTTATTAACAGGGTGAACTTTTGGATTTAAGCGAAAAGGTGGTTGGTTTCTGTGCAGACGTTCGTGCGTAAAGGGTTTAGTTTTAAGGTGTCCCGCGAGGATTCTTCCCGCAGGTGTCTCACAACTCCTTTTTATTTGATGCGGGTAGATGCGTAACCTTCTCGTAGTCAGGGACGTTGAGTTTCATTTGTAGATTCTCCATGAGGTCTTGGTATTTCAACATAGTGATCAGTTATGTTGAAGTCAATTCCATCTTGGAGCTTCAAACAAACTAGCTCTCAATGTTCCCGCCATGCGGGGAGGTTAGTTCCCTTTTCCCGCGCGCGCATAAATGATTAGAGTCTTAATTAGGAAATTAGGATATTATTTGAACATAGTTTTACTTATTGATCATTGAAGAGGTATGCAACCCATTAGACAGAAACGACATAAAATTAAGTTATGAAAACACAAAACCTGTGCGCGTGGCGCACATAACATATGCCCGCGCTGATCCTAACATGGCGCGCATCGCATCCGCGCTGGCGCATATAACATATGCCCGCGCTGATTCTAACATGGCGCGCATCGCATCCGCGCTGGCGCATATAACATATGCCCGCGCTGATTCTAACATGGCGCGCATCGCATTCACAATCACCTAATAATTAGGTTGGTTACTTGGTTTATGGGATTGGGAAAATTACCGGGTGTCACACTATACGTCAAAGAGTACGTGTGCGTGTGCGTGTTTCTATTACTGACTCAAGTTAAAAGCGGGTTCACTCCTTAGTGTTTTTATTTCGGACTCGAGTTAAACATGTTCGCCTGTTAGTTTAACATGTCATATCTTCTCTGTTTCTATATATGTTTGAAATAAGTTATATTGTTTTATTATCAGAATAATAAGATTTGAAGAAAAAAAATATTTGATTCAGTGTATCATAAAAGGTTGCATATAGAGACTTCCCGGAGTTTATGGTTCGATATTAGGGGAAAATTTAAGTAAATCACAACTCTAGGTACTACAATAGTGTCTTTCATATTTTATAATAGAGATGATATGCTTCATATTTGTAACCACATAACAAGTGACTGAGTCCTTAAGAGGTCTCGTGTTCGAATCTGGATATCAGAAGTTTTCATCGTAAAACTACTTAAAGATCACATAAACAACAAAAACTACGATTTACATGATTTTATCGGCTAGCAGGCTATTTACACATAAGTGCGACTCAAAATGAAGTTATTAGAAAACATTAATAAAAGTGCTGAAAAATTGCTATATATAAAACTTGCATATAGAGACATGGCCATGTGTTATAGTTTGATATATTGTATTAGGCAAAACTTAGTTAACTTCACATCTTTGGATATAACAATAGTGTATCTCATATTTGTAAAAGAAAGATAGTATGTTGTAACCAAAGATCAAGTGACTGAGTTTCTATAACAGACGTCTTATATTCGAATATGGATATTAGAGGTTTTTGTCTTTAATCTTTAATCTTTTAAAGACCTAGCTATAAACAACAACAAAAAAATCTAGAATTTCAATGATTTTATTAGTTAGCAAAATATTTACGTGTAAGTGTGACTCGGGATAAAGTTATCAATTGAAAATGTTATTAAAAGAAATGAGAAATTGTCATGTATAAAATGTTCACATGCTATATTTGGTGAGTTTGAATGCTTGGTTAAGAATCTTTTGACTAAATTGATGGAAGATTGGAAGATGGGGGGCTGTCTTCAAAAATGATTTTGACCAGTCAACCTTTTTTTTTTTTTTTTTTTTTTTTTGACCAGTCAACCTGTTGGGTGATATTATTTGGTACTATTTCAATTAAGAGAGCATTTATTTAAACAATATGGGGGCGCCAACGTGACTTTGTAATTTTTTTATTAATTAAAAAGAACAAACAAGTTTTTTATAAATAAACTATTTCAACTTTTAGTTCAGTTTTCTAACATTTCTTGTTTTTTTTTTAACTTTCAAGTGAGACTAGAAGTAGAACCCATCATATTTTTGTTGAAGGTCATACACATTTACCACTAGACCAACAAAATGATTTTCGTTTTCCAACTTTTCACATAATACAATTAGCGATTACTTTAATATTATTATACCACTTTTTTATATATATTTATAATCATATTTTACTTTTTGACTGCTGGTATTGAACGCTCGAAACCATCAATGACAGTCACCCTCCATCCTCCGAGACAATCGTCTTTTGCTCAATCATTAATCACCATCATCCTTATCTCTCTACCTTCCAAAACCTACCACGTTGTTCTCACACTTAAATCATCACAAAGTCTAAACCCTAAATTCAAGCTCACAGTGTGAACCTAAAACAATTATAACTATTCTTTGGTGTGACAACATTGGTGCCACTACTCATTAGATTCTACATATACTAACTAAAGGGCTTTCTACTTCAATATTTGTTATATTTAATATACAAATAGTTTAGTTAGAGCATTCCCATCCCATCCCATCCCATCCCCTCCCCTCCCCTATAATTATGTGTGAGAAGTTTGTAAATTATGGGGTGGGGTTGCAGTAAATAGCTTAAGTTCTATATTCAAATCTTAGATAACTTATAATCATTACTATTTTCTATCAAAAAGTGACATGAGTTCAAATCCTTGTAATTACAAGTTTAGGTGGTATTCAAGTTTTAAATAAATGTTCTTAAAAGAAAAAGATAAGCCATAGTTATTATCGGTTCCCTACCCTCTAATCACTATTTATATTCTATGTAATCAAAACAATTTGATTTTTTTGTTAGGTTTGAATACATGAAAATGTTACATGAGAAAAGAGTCAAATTTGTTTATCAAGTTGTATGTTATTTAGCTATTTTATTTATAAAAAATAATATGATTTTTTATAAAAGAATGTAAACTATCTCTTAATTAAAAAAACGCTCTTCAAAAAGATTAAACAAGTATAGAAAAAAAACATTTTTTAAAACCAAGAAAAACAACGTTATTTAAGTAAGAAAGTTAACGTTTTTGTTAGTGCATGTTTTGTAACAGATGATCTTTCGTGTTTGTTAGAATTGAGAGCAACGGTCAAAGGGGAGACTGTTGGTGCATTCTGTGACCGTCGCTATGCAATTCTGACCAGCGGATCGTCACAGGCGAAGTTAGCACAACTTCGCCTAGGCGAAGTTATAACAACTTCGCCAACGGCGAAGTTGTAACAACTTCTGCCTTAGGCGAAGTTATCACAACTTCGCCCTAGGCGAAGTTATGAACAACTTCGCCTACTGAAGCCCAAGCCCGTGAAGATTGTCTATATATACATGTGTCGTGTTAGGTTATGCAGAGTGAATCCAGAAATTAGTGTGTGTTTGAGCAGCTTGTTTATTGAGAGAGAGTAAGAGACTAGAGTCGTGTGAGACGACCCGAGGTAGAGCTCACCTCGGGTCAGTCGTGTTTTCTGTTTTTGTTACGGTATGTAACGTGATTATTTTATATATGAATCTGCAGATTTGTTTATCCCGTTCTAGTATTTGTTTGTGTATTTGATCGTGTACGTGTTTGTGTTATTCGTATGTACACCATAAACGAGTCTAGGAGGATTCCGCACTCCTAGACCTCGTGCGGATCTCGTATCGATCGCCGACGCCCCGGGGGGACTAACAAGTTTTTTTTTTTTTAAATCAAAAACAAAGACATGGTTACTCGGGATTGATCATCCCATTTAGCTCAATTAGGTTTTGAAATCTGGATTTATCAAACGCTTTTGTAAACAAGTCAGCAAAATTTTCAAGTGTATCAACTTTTTCGTTCTTGATCAGTTTCTTCTCAGCACAATCCCGTATGAAGTGATGACGAATGTCAATATGCTTAGTTTTACTGTGCTTCACGGGATTGTTAATTACTGAGATGGCGGCAGTGTTATCAATTAAAATAGGAGTGAGTAAGAAATTCAGACCATAGTCGCGCAATTGTTGCTGAATCCATAAAACCTGAGAGCAGCAGTTGGATGCTGCCATGTATTCAGCTTCGCAAGTTGAAATTGCAACTGATGTCTGTTTCTTGCACTGCCAGGAAACTAATCTTCCTCCAAGAAACTGACAGCCTCCTGTTGTTGACTTCCGACTCTGATTACAACCTCCATAATCAGAATCAGTATATGCCACCAGTTCAACGTCTCCTCCCTTTGGGTACCACAATCCTAGTTTCGGCTTGCCCTTGAGATACCGCAAAATCCTCTTCACACCTTTCATGTGAGATTCCTTTGGGTTTGCCTGAAAGCGAGCACAAAGACAAACAGAAAACATTATATCAGGCCTAGAAGCAGTTAAATACATTAAAGAACCTATTATCGCCCGATACAGAGTAGGGTCCACATCTGCGTCACCATCTGATTCAGCTCCCAATTTGTGATTGACGCAGATTGGAGTGTCATATGGAGAACTGTCCTCCATCTTGAATCTTTTCAGCACATCATGAACATACTTTGTTTGATGAATGAACATCCCATCTTTCTTCTGATCAACCTGCAATCCTAGAAAGAAAGTTAGTTCACCCATAGCACTCATCTCGAAACGTTTCTTCATGACAGCCTCAAAATCTTGACACATGGATACTCTTGATGCAGCAAAAATGATGTCATCCACGTAGACTTGAACCAGTAAGAAGTCACATCCTTCTCTCTTCACAAACAGCGTACTGTCGATCAAACCCCTTTCAAAACCATTTTCCAGCAAGTAGTCCGATAACGTTGAATACCAGGCACGAGGTGCCTGATGTAAACCATATAACGCCTTGCTCAACCTGTATACATGATCAGGAAAGTCTGGGTCAGGAAAACCCGGTGGTTGCTCAACATACACAACCTCGTCAACTTTCCCGTTAAGAAACGCACTCTTTACATCCAACTGAAACACCTTCATCTTTTTGAAAGCAGCAAACGCCAAAAACAATCGAATCGCTTCTAACCGGGCAACAGGAGCGAAAACCTCATTGTAGTCAATACCCTCTTGCTGATTAAAACCTTTAACAACCAGCCTCGCCTTATTTCTCACAATAATCCCTTTTTCATCTCTCTTGCACTTGAACACCCATTTCGTGCCTATAGCATGCACATTCTTTGGTTTTTCGACCAAAGTCCAAACTTCCATTTTCTCGAACTGAGCCAACTCTTCTTGCATAGCTTCGACCCACGAGCTGTCCTTCAAAGCCATTTGATAATTCTTTGGTTCAATTTGGCTTATGAAGCAAGAGTACAAACATTCATTCATAATACCTGTATCTTTAATGCTTGTATAAACACAGGTGTGCTCATTCAAACTACTTCTGGTTTGTACACTAGAGGACACATCACCTATAACATTCTCCAAAGGGTGATCTTTGTGAATTCTCGTGGTCGGAACAGCACCGACATGTAAATTGTCTTCCAAGTTTGAAGAGATCTCATCTATGGTAGTTTCAGGCCGAGAGTGAAAAGGATTAATAAACTCATCTTCAGTTGAGGCCGCAGAGGTATCGATAGGGTTTGATGTGGAAGGTTGAGATTTTTCTATCATCTGATGTTGCACTAGCTCCTCTTCCTCATCAAATATCATCTTCGTCACAACTCTTTCGTCTTCTTCAGCAATTTCCAAATTAGGTACGTTAAACGACTTAAACAGTTTAACATAGTCAAAAAGCTCAGCAGGTCCATTGCTTGGTTTTGGCGGTTGATAACTAGTAATGTCGGTGTTACAAACCACCTCCACCTTGCAAGTTGTCGTATTGAAGACCCGTCTGTTGGGAGTCCCAACAACATAACCGACTAGGATTCCCTCATCGGCTACTTCACCAAATTTCGAGTTAGTCTTCAAAATCGAACAAGGAGACCCAAAAGGTTCAAGACCGCACAAGTTGGGCTTCCTTCCATGCATAAGCTCGTAACAAGTTTTTCCAAGTCTCTTAACTGTTAACACCCGATTCAGAACATAGCAGGCTGTAGCAACTGCTTCAGCCCAGAACATCACAGGAAGCTTTGAGTCGGCCAGCATAGTTCTGGCTCCTTCAATCAACGTTCGGTTCTTCCTTTCAGCTACTCCGTTCTGTTGTGGAGTATACGGAGCGCTATATTGATGCTCAATACCCTTCTGAAGACAAAAGATTTCCATCTCAAAGTTCTTGAACTCTGTCTCATTGTCGCTTCTGATGAATTTAACTGATTTACTCATGACGTTCTCGACTTTTGTAATGAGATTCTTTACCATCTGAGTCGTCTCGTCTTTCGTTTTCAGAAAATATACCCACGAGTATCGCGAGTAATCATCAGTTATCACCAAGCAGTAAGAAGTACCGCCTAAACTTTGTACATTCACCGGACCGAAGAGATCCATATGAAGTAGTTCTAGAGTACCATCAATTGAGTTGATCGTCTTGGTGAGATGGCTTTTCTTGTGTTGTTTTCCCTTCTTGCACGCTATGCATTTATCTTCAAAGTTAAAACTCTTTAAGGGAACGCCCATCACAAGCCCATTTTTGACAATGAAGTTCATCTTACGAAGATGAATATGTCCCATTCTCCTGTGCCATAACTCTGATTCTGATTCGCTTGCCTTTGTCATTAAACATGATTCTCTGGTGGCCATTTCAGTAGACCTCATATCCATCACGTATGTATTCGTTTCACGTGGAGCTTTCATTACTATCCATTCTTCTGGTATATGAAAACCAGGCTTCAATACAATCGCTTCATTCTTAGTGAAATGGACAGTGTATTCTTTATCACAGATCTGCGACACATTCTTAGTAAAATTTTGCTGACTTGTTTACAAAAGCGTTTGATAAATCCAGATTTCAAAACCTAATTGAGCTAAATGGGATGATCAATCCCGAGTAACCATGTCTTTGTTTTTGATTTAAAAAAAAAAAAAAAAAAAAAAAAAAAAAAAAAAAAAAATGAGTCTTTATTGCTTAAAATTAGTCGGTTACCTCGGTTTGATGGACATCTCCTCGGATATGTTTTGGTCCTTGTTTTCGACTTAGGAAATGAGGATAGCCATTAACCGGAAGACTGAAAGTAACTGGGGCAGTGTTGACATGTTTTTCTTTCAGTTGCTGAAAATTAGTCGGTCATTCTTAGTAAGAAGGACACATACTTGCATGTGGTCGGTCCAGCTGATCCAATGGATCTTCAGGATAGCCGTTTACCTGATGACTTTGACATGATTGGGGCAATTGAATTCAAAACTTTATTTCGGGAAATGAAATTACTTTTCAAGTCTATTACTTCGTAAGAAGTTCTTTGCTGTGTTTAAAAGAAAATTGATCCAACCTTGGAAAATGATATATATACTGACTATGTGTGCCTAACTAGTGAAGTTATTAAGCTTAAAAGGCTTTAGAACAGTCATTGTATGTCATGGTAATTTTAATGGTGCGTAAAAGTAGATGTGATACTAACTTATATTTTACTCGAATTTACGTGGAAACTCCTTAAGAGTTTTGTATGTCTTCATACATATCTTTTCGAAGGATAGGCAGAAAAGCGACTACTCAGTCATACACGAGCCCGTGAGTGTTCTGATTCCCGTGAAGAAAGCATTTCAAGACACTGCAGTGATCCAGATTCGGGACTTGCAGTAGTTTAGTACTCCGATGAAAATTCTTATGTTTGATTCAAAAAAAAAAAAAAAAAAAAAAAAAAAAAAAAACTTGTTAGTCCCCCCGGGGCGTCGGCGATCGATACGAGATCCGCACGAGGTCTAGGAGTGCGGAATCCTCCTAGACTCGTTTATGGTGTACATACGAATAACACAAACACGTACACGATCAAATACACAAACAAATACTAGAACGGGATAAACAAATCTGCAGATTCATATATAAAATAATCACGTTACATACCGTAACAAAAACAGAAAACACGACTGACCCGAGGTGAGCTCTACCTCGGGTCGTCTCACACGACTCTAGTCTCTTACTCTCTCTCAATAAACAAGCTGCTCAAACACACACTAATTTCTGGATTCACTCTGCATAACCTAACACGACACATGTATATATAGACAATCTTCACGGGCTTGGGCTTCAGTAGGCGAAGTTGTTCATAACTTCGCCTAGGGCGAAGTTGTGATAACTTCGCCTAAGGCAGAAGTTGTTACAACTTCGCCGTTGGCGAAGTTGTTATAACTTCGCCTAGGCGAAGTTGTGCTAACTTCGCCTGTGACGATCCGCTGGTCAGAATTGCATAGCGACGGTCACAGAATGCACCAACAGTCTCCCCTTTGACCGTTGCTCTCAATTCTAACAAACACGAAAGATCATCTGTTACAAAACATGCACTAACAGACTCCCTCTTAACTGATGATCTTCTGTTTTGTTCATCAACCAGCCGTGTCTGAATCTGTCCTGTAGCTTCACAAATCTACCAATCACCCAGCGTCTTCCATATCAGATCTCCCCTTCAGTGTAAGCTTCTCCGACTATAACGATTGAGGTCTTTGAAATGCATGCATCCTCGTGCCAATAGATCATCTCAACCAATCACGTGAGTCCATCTGACTTCACCAACACATGAAGTTGGGCTTCCTTCACAACTTCACCAACTCGTCGGCATACGATAAGGTTTAATCTTCAACTACTCAACATCAGGTGATCAATTTCATCACAAAACCACCTTGACAGAATCTAACACATGACCATTAATTAATCCGAAGCATCTTCAATCACCAGGGATAACAATCAAGAACATAGAGACTTTAATTCCCGGTTAAATCCAACTTGTTCCAGAATCTTCACTCGTATAAATAAGCATCACGTTTCAGGATCCAATTCTCGAACGCCTTGAAAATAACATAAATAATATGCTCTGACCGCAATCCAGTAATGACGAAAACCTTCAGTTCAATTTGACTTTCTTCGGTTGGTCAACCACGAACAACAACAATTTCATTGCCCACAAGCACCCGAATATGTGTCAATATCCAGTTTCAAACAATATCCCATTCACAACCTCAACTCCAAATCCAGAGTTGACACGTATTTGTTCACACGTAAGACCAAGAGATAACAAGATCACTCGTTGACGGAACAACATCTTTGGTCTCACAATAATCGTGTACACCCGGCCATACAGACGAAAACTCCAAACAATAATTTTTTTTTTTTTTTTTTTTTTTTTTTTTTTTTTTTTAACTTCACCTGGCCATAACTTCGCCTGGCCATAACTTCGCCTGTTCATAACTTCGCCTGTTCATAACTTCGCCTGTTCATAACTTCGCCTGTTCATAACTTCGCCTGGCCATAACTTCGCCTGTTCATAACTTCGCCTGGCCATAACTTCGCCTGGCCATAACTTCGCCTAAACCCTAAAATTTAAGCGACAACTTCGCCTGAACCCAATAACTTCGCCTGCGGCGGCTGTTCGGCCGAAAACGCACAGAAACGTGCCAGAAACACCAAAAACGCAGATCTCGAACCATAGCGTAAGAGCCTAATGCTCTGATACCACTTGTTAGTCCCCCCGGGGCGTCGGCGATCGATACGAGATCCGCACGAGGTCTAGGAGTGCGGAATCCTCCTAGACTCGTTTATGGTGTACATACGAATAACACAAACACGTACACGATCAAATACACAAACAAATACTAGAACGGGATAAACAAATCTGCAGATTCATATATAAAATAATCACGTTACATACCGTAACAAAAACAGAAAACACGACTGACCCGAGGTGAGCTCTACCTCGGGTCGTCTCACACGACTCTAGTCTCTTACTCTCTCTCAATAAACAAGCTGCTCAAACACACACTAATTTCTGGATTCACTCTGCATAACCTAACACGACACATGTATATATAGACAATCTTCACGGGCTTGGGCTTCAGTAGGCGAAGTTGTTCATAACTTCGCCTAGGGCGAAGTTGTGATAACTTCGCCTAAGGCAGAAGTTGTTACAACTTCGCCGTTGGCGAAGTTGTTATAACTTCGCCTAGGCGAAGTTGTGCTAACTTCGCCTGTGACGATCCGCTGGTCAGAATTGCATAGCGACGGTCACAGAATGCACCAACAGTTTTTTTAAGTAAGAAAAATATGTTTTAAAGGCTTTTAAATATAAATAAAAAATAAATATAAAAAATACTGTTAAATAAAAATAGAAAAAAAAAATGCTTTTATAACATTAATAATGATAATAAAAGTAACAAAATGACAAAAGAACTAACAAAAGGTATAAATCGTATTAATGTGAAACTTGAGAGATGAGGTATGTTTAGTAAAAATAGATGTGAGAGGATAGGTGTAGTAACACCCAATTAAAAATAGACAAACCTCATACTCTATACCGAGGGAAAATTAAAATTAAAAAGAAAAGTTACCAAGTATGATTCCAGTAAACGTGTAATCATGTCTTATCAGTACCCGTACCTATGAGATTTTTTTTATGTTAATTGCGTATTGCATAATTGTATCTTATGTTTCGGATTTCAGATTTTCACATAACCACTATTTGTTTTCCCATTTATTGTTGATTCATTTATGAGGCGGGACATTTATATAATCTTTTTAATTTTTGATTTTATTACTACTTGCACTGATATAGACATAAAGTTGTTAAAAGTAATAATAAATATGACTTTGCATAAGTAAGAGCATTCTCAGCCTATTCTCTATATTTATGTGAGGGGATTTTGTAAATTATATGGTATGGTTTTAGGTGGTTGTGAGTTACGGAGAAAGAAAATATTATATGGGAAAGTAAATTTGGGGTTTCACTGTTCTATATAATATTTTAATATTTTTTAAAAGTGGTTGTGAGTGAAAACGAGAGAAAAGATAATGATAAAGATATAAAAACTATGACAAAATGGCAAAACAGGTCCTTTATGTTTGTACGATTTTTCAATGTACGTCATTTAGTAAACTTAATAATAGAAAACATCATTTATATTTAAAAACTCTATCATGTTTTGTCCTTTAACCCTAACCCAGTTAGTTTTCACGTTAAATCTGGTCATGTGCCTTGCACATGAGGGTATTTTTGTAACTTCATATGTTTATTTAATAAAAAAAATAATAAATAACATTTACTCTCTCTCCTCCGTCTCTTTATTTCTCTTCTATTTCTCTCACCTCTCTCTCTCTCACACACACACACACACACAACCACCATCTGAATAATGCTCTCTGATTTCGTCTCCGGCGGCTCAATCGATTGACTAACACCTCCTGATTTCATCTCCAACATATGAATCGATTGAATAGCAGGTTTTGATTTCGTTTCTGGTTGTAATTTGCTTATTGTTATTATTATTATTATTATAGTGATCATTGAATCTGTACGGACTCTGAGTATCATCTCCGTCGTCCACGTCATCATCGCTGTTGTTTTCGATCGATGAACTGTTGGACGAATTGCATTCTTCTTCTTCGATTATCCGGCGCCGGAGATCCAACAGTGTCAATTCCGGTTACGGCGGAAGTCTGAACAGCCAAAGGAGACGGGCCGTGTGCTTCACGGTGGACGTTCACCGGAGTTACCGAACTAGAATTAATAGTATCATTTCTAGATCTAAAATCAATAATACTCTCCAAACCGTGAACAACGATATTCGTATCGTGATACAGATCAGGCACAACGATGAAATCAGGACCTGATCGTAACGAAATCAAAACCTGCTATTCAATCGATTCATTTTGATTTTGTTGCGGGAGATGAATAATAGAGATCAGGTTTTGATTAGCGTCAGTTTAAAGACGTCGTGATGTTGTCGGGCCGGTTATCGGACTCGTATCGAGGTTAGTTTATCCCGTTGAGGCCGGATTTGGTTGGTGGTGGTGAACATCGGTGGCAGTGGTGGAGGTAGGTAGGGATGATGGTGGCTGAGAAAGAAAGAGATGTGAGAGAAATAGAAGAGAAAGAAAAAGATGGAGGAGAGAGAGAGGGAGAGTAAATGTTATATATTATTTTTTTTTGTTATTAAATAAACATTTGAAGTTACAAAAATACCCTCATGTGTAAGGCACATGACCAGATTTAACGTGAAAACTTAACCGAGTTAAGGTTAAAGGACAAAACATGGTAGAGTTTTTCAATATAAAGGATGTTTTCTATTATTAAGTTTACTAAAGGACGTACATTGAAAAATCGTACAAACATAAAGGACTTGTTTTGCCATTTTGTCAAAAACTATTATTCAATTAATCAGGAGAGAGAAAATACAGTGATTTATAGTGTAATTATCTAAACTCTCTAATAAAAGACTACAAATTTTATCACTTGTCATTCTTACATTAAATTTCACCTTTTTAACAAATATATAATTTGTAAAATAATAGTTATCATTTTCTTAAAATTTATGCTTCAAAATTTGTTAATTTAATATTTACTTCCTATTTTTTTTAAAACATTTGATATTTATAATTATCTTTTACTTTAAAATTGTTATAAAAAATATTGTATAACGATTGTATTAATAGTGTTTAACGAGTTTATTGTTTCTTGTATACTGATTATTTATTAAATACTGTATTTTCAAGAACTACTCGTGTAATACACATGCCTCAAACTAGTATGATATATATTAATATATGGTACGGAATGGACTAGGAATGCTCTAATTAATAGGTAAGAAAATCGTTTTGATCAAATTTAAACTTAGAAAATCGTTTTGATCAAATTTAAACTTAGCTAGTGTTTTTTTGCACATGCTTTGTGTTGGTTAAAAATGTACTTAAGTATATATATAACTTCGTTTTGATATAATTAAAATACTCTAACATAGTAGGAGACTTCGTACCACCGGAGCAAAGGCTTGGGTGGATATCAGAAGTTTTTAGAAGAGGTTAGTTTGTCGTAAAAAAAAAATTTAAAGTACACATACTAATTATGAAATACAATAGGAAAATTAAATTTAAAAATCCAAACTATCTTCAATTGACTAATAATAATCCATGCATTTTACCGGTATTCCTTTCCTTTTCTACACAAGGTAACTATATTTAGATTGGAGGAAGCAAGTGAGTTGAATTTTCCTTCATATTTTAATTCAAAATTTCAAATAAATAGTATATTCCGGTTAAGCTTTTAGAAGCTTATAGCATTTTTTTTTAAAATAGATAACAAGTATTTTCTTCATTAAAAATACATAGATATTACATCAACATAGCAGGTAGGCGGGCAAAAAGCTGCGCCGCCACCCCTTTCTGAATTGCAAACCCTAACCTGCTAAAGACATACCCCCCTGCCCCTTTGGAGTCGACACATTGTTATGAACAACCCGTTGGACCCTGGTTAGGAAACGGATAGCTTCCGGTGCCAAGGAGC
>NW_027501658.1:0-69331 GCF_021521415.1 Bidens hawaiensis | reverse complement strand
ATCTTTTGAGCTGTTGACCTAATCTGCTTTATGTCTGAAAAGTTACTTTCGGCGCAGCATGCGCACCAACCCCATTGGTTGGCAGATAAAGTGACTGACATAATCTTTTGAGATCTGCTTTTGCCATGCTTGACCTGTACCTTTATCTGATCCGCCCATGCCTTTTTACTGTTAACCTGTCAGCTTTTTCTCTTTTTCCCTGCTACCATATCTTTTGATATCTTTTGCTTTTGGAATCTTTTGCTTTTTGAGATCTTTTCCCCTTTTCTAGGGATTGTGTTCCCTAGGGTTTCTCTATAAATAATAGTACTATTTTTCCTAACACTACACACACAAAACACTTAATCTCTCCTGTTTTCCTTGCTCTCTGCCGCCTCCCTCTCTGCCTCCGTCTTCCCCTCCGTTCTGCCCTGCTTTTCCGGTAATGTATATATGTTATATATAATAATTTACTTATTAATTATGCTAACTTATAATCAAGACTTAAAACAAATCATTAAAACAATAATCTTATTTATAGGTTAACTTGTGCTTGTTTAAAGTTGGTTCTTGCTTTATCTATCATCGCATCTTTATCAAGTGAGTAATCTCGTACCTAATCCCTTTTTGCTTTTAATGTTTTGGGATGTTCATGTGTTCATACAAACTTAGTCTTAAACTTGTTTATGAGCTTTAGTCGCGCAGTATCCCATGTGTTGAGGACGTTTACTTGGCTGTTTATTTGTATGTGTGTATCATTAACCGCTTTGTTCGGCCTATTCCGCAGTTTTCTTGGATCCATTAGATGAACACGGGAGACCTATCGTTTACGGTTTTCTTTGTTTACACTTGCACAGATGTTTTCTCGTTTTTGTGCTCAATTGGGAGCACGGATTGAACTATGAGCTATGATCTATCTAGGCTTGATCACAATCTGATTGCACCCTTGTTAAACACCAGACATACACATGTTGCGCGCAGATTTATTGTTATCTATGTATTGTATTAAACTTGATTTCTCACCAACACGCAAGTGTTTGACGTTTATTTTAACACATGTTCAGGTTGCAGTAGCTGTTTTGGAGCTTGTGGACACGTAGGAAGTTTTCTTTATTTTTGACCTAGATTAAAATGTATCAAGACAAGTTATTGCTGTTCGGATATTATGATTTATAATATATTGATTTATGTTGATTTATATTTGTGTTTGCTTTGCGCTGTGCGCGAATGAATGTATTTATTAAATATTGACACCCAATAGTGTCACGAGTAATGAAACAATATGTGGCGCCCCGATGTATAATCCGCCTTTGGTCGGGGGTGTTACAGATTGGTATCAGAGCTCGTTGACTTTAGGATAGGTGGTTAGACGTAACGGCCTAGAATACCTAAGAGTCCCCTCTCGCGCATGAGAGAAATCTCATGTTTGCGCGCTTATTGTTAATTACTCGTTATTTATGAATATGCTCGCGCTTGCGCAGTATATGATTTTATGTTTTATTTCGCGATATTTCGATTTTTGCTGAATTTCGATTTTTATTGATTTTACTTACATATTCGTTTGTTGGGATTGAAAATCCGAAAAGTCATGGTGATACATGAATAGTTGATTTTCAATTTCCATTTACGATTATGTTCTGAGGTTGGAGACTTGAAAAGTCATGGTGATACATGAATTGTCAACCTCCAATACTCATTTTCTTGTATGTTTTATATTGAAGATTGAAAAGTCATGGTGATACATGAATCGTCAATCTCCAATACTCGTTTGCTCGTATATTTTAAATTGGGAATTCGGAAAAGTCATGGTGATACATGAATTGTCGATTCTTGATTCGAATTCGTTACCTTTATTAAGTCTGCATTTAGGGTCATTTATTTTACTTTAACTTTTGACTGTAACTGACTCCGTGAAACCAAGCTTTATAAGATTAAAACTTTGCGCTAAAACCAAGATATTAACTAAAATTAAAATTCTTATAGAATGCCTCCGCTATCTCGCCGATTTCAGAGAAGAGAAGCCTCGCGCATGCGTAGACAGCAACGTTCCCAGGAAATGGCCGCCGCAATAGCCCAAGCCTTGAGGCCAAAACAATACCTCGAGTTATAACATTAAGTCCTTTAACGCGGGGTAACCCTCCAAAGTTCACAGGTCTTGAAGGAGCCACCGTGATGCTCCAGTGGCTTGAGAAGATTGAAAACACTTTCCTCCATACCCAATGCCCCTCAGACAGACGAACCCTATATGCTTCCAGTGTCCTGGAATCCAGAGCGCTTACATGGTGGAATGGAGTAGCTCATGCGCGTGGCGCAGAGGCTGCTTCTAGCATGACATGGGAGGAATTCAAGGAAATTCTTACGCGAGAATTCTGCCCTCCCAACGAAGTTAAGCGCCTGGAGGAGAATTTTGGAATCTTAAGCAATACAGCGGTGAAGCGCGCGAGTACGCGACGCGCTTCCACGAGCTAAGCTTACTGGTCCCTCACCTTGTTACCCCTTCCCGCCGAGCCATAGAGAAATTCCTTGGGGGTCTCCCCATGGAAATTCAAGATTCTGTATGGGCTAGAAACCCAGTTACCCTCTCTGACGCCATCGAGTTGGCCGCTGTGCTCAGCGACAACCATGTCAGAGCAGGAACCCTGTTCCTGCGGGGAGCTGAGAAGACCAAACCCACCAAAACTGCCCCTGAACCAACAGAAACCAAACCTGAACCCTCGAACCGTAACAACCTCAAGCGCAGGCGCAAGGCCTATGCGCTTACCAACCCGCCCATTGTCCAGCAACCCGCATACCAACCTCCAGTTTACACGCCTAACCCTCTGTCAGCCTACCCAACTCCCCCTGTAGTTCACAACTATGCCCTAACCAATCCAGCACTCCCTGCCCCGCCACCTAAGAAACCTTATACAGGAAATCAACCCTTCTGCCCAACCTGTAGACTTCACCACTCAACCCAAACCCCGTGTCGTCAATGTAACCGATGTGGCCGCGTTGGTCACTCTGCTGAGTTCTGTAGAGTCCCTCCCGCCAATCCAATTGCGCCAACACCACCAGTCTACCCGCAGAATCCACAACCAACCTACCAAAACCCACGACCCAGATCGTGCTTTAACTGCGGTGATCCCAGTCATTTCCGGAACGCGTGCCCAAGACTACAAGTTCAGATTACGCAAGCGAATCCGGTGAACCAGATTTCGAACCAAGTGACGCGTGGACGAGCTTTTAACATAACCGCGCACCAAGCGCAAGCGAATAATGACG
This sequence comes from Bidens hawaiensis, assembly GCF_021521415.1. NCBI lineage: Eukaryota > Viridiplantae > Streptophyta > Magnoliopsida > Asterales > Asteraceae > Bidens > Bidens hawaiensis. Next base: position 66,091 of record NW_027501658.1, on the reverse strand, counting down.
TAGTTAATGGTACATTTTTGCTTAACGAATTTTATGCTTCTGTACTTTTTGATACTGGCGCCGATCGAAGTTTTATTTCTCGCGCGTTTGAGCAGAAGCTTGCGCGACCGCGCAGCGATTTAAAAGAAGATTTTTCAGTTGAATTGGCTAACGGTGAAACTGTTTTAATTAACTCGGTGATTAAAGATTGCACGCTTAACCTTAACGAAAACGATTTTCTAATCGATCTCATCCCCATGCCTCTTGGAAGCTTTGATGTTATCATTGGTATGGACTGGCTCTCGAAGAATCGCGCCGAAGTTATTTGCGCCAAGAAGATGATTCGCATACCTCGAGAAAATGGTGATCTTCACATCTACGGCGAAAAACCCTCCCGCGGTCTTAAGCTTATGTCTTGCGCCGAAGCCCAAAGGCTTATGCGGAAGAAGTATGTTGCATTCTTAGCCCATGTGGTCAAACCTGCTGAAGAGAAGAAGCTTCGCGATATCCCTGTTGTGCGTGATTTCCCTGAAGTTTTTCCTGATGATCTTCCTGGTATCCCTCCCGCTCGTGAAGTTGAGTTCCGTATTGATCTTGTCCCTGGTGCTTTCCCCCGTAGCTAAATCTCCTTATCGTCTTGCACACCCGCTGAGATGCAAGAATTGGCAAGTCAACTTCAAGAGTTGACCGCTAAAGGATTCATTCGCCCTAGCTCTTCGCCCTGGGGTGCTCCGGTGTTGTTCGTAAAAAGAAAGATGGATCGTTTCGCATGTGTATTGATTACCGCGAGTTGAACAAACTCACCATTAAAAACCGGTATCCCTTACCGCGTATTGACGACCTCTTTGATCAACTCCAAGGTGCCTCTTGTTTCTCGAAGATTGATCTCCGCTCTGGTTATCACCAGTTGCGCATCCGCGATGAAGATGTTCCGAAGACTGCTTTTCGAACTCGTTATGGCCATTTTGAATTCTTGGTCATGTCCTTCGGTTTAACCAACGCACCCGCCGTTTTTCATGGATCTAATGAATCGGGGTGTGTAGGCCCTTCTTGGATAAATTCGTGATTGTGTTTATCGATGATGTTCTGGTGTATTCTAAGACCAAGGCCGAGCATGAGCAACATCTCCGATTGGTATTGCAAAAGCTTAGAGCTGAACAACTCTATGCTAAGCTTTCCAAGTGTGAATTTTGGTCTGATGAAGTACAGTTTCTTGGTCATGTTGTAAACAAGATGGGTATCCATGTCGACCCATCCAAGATTGAAGCAATCAAGAACTGGATTACGCCATCCTCTCCTTCCGAGATCCGTTCCTTTCTGGGCTTAGCTGGTTATTACCGGCGCTTCATTTCGAACTTCTCGAAGATCGCTTTGCCTTTAACAGCTCTAACGCACAAAGGTAAACCATATATTTGGGGCTCGAAGCAAGAAGAAGCCTTTCTAACGCTCAAGCGTTTGTTGTGTGAAGCTCCTGTCCTTGCGCTACCTGAGGGTAATGATGATTTTGTCGTGTATTGCGATGCATCCAACCAAGGTCTCGGTTGTGTTCTTATGCAACGAGGCAAGGTTATCGCTTACGCATCAAGGCAACTCAAGGTTCACGAAAAGAATTATACAACTCACGATCTCGAACTTGGTGCAGTTGTTTTTGCCTTGAAGATCTGGAGACACTACCTTTATGGTACTAAGTGTATCCTCTACACTGACCATAAAAGCCTTCAGCATATCTTTGATCAAAAGGAACTTAACATGAGGCAACGCCGATGGAACGAACTCATCAGCGATTACGATTGTGAGATCCGGTATCATCCTGGTAAGGCTAATGTGGTAGCCGATGCGCTCAGCCGAAAACCCTGCCAGCTTAACTGTATTTTGCCGCGCACGCAGCTTCACTTCGCGCCGATTCAAAGCAACCTTGAATCGCGTATTCGTGACGCGCAGCGCGCATCCATCAGAAATGGTAACCTTCGCGCCGAGTTAGCGTGTGGCGCGGAAGCGCATTTTGTGCCCAATCTGAGTGGAATTCTCTGCTATCTCAATCGCATCTGGATTCCCTTTGATGAGAATCTTCGCGCTGATATCCTGAGTGAAGCGCACAAATCTCGGTATTCTATTCATCCTGGCGCTGATAAGATGTACAAGGATTTGCGCATTACTTATTGGTGGCCCGGTATGAAGAAGGATATTGCTGTGTTCGTAGCTAGATGCCTGACTTGTTCTAAAGTAAAAGCTGAACACCAACGCCCATCTGGTTTGCTCGAACAACCAGAAATTCCTACGTGGAAATGGGAATGTGTAGCGATGGACTTTATTACCAAGTTACCTTTGACAGCAAGCAAACATGATAGCATTTGGGTAATAGTGGATCGATTGACTAAGTCTGCTCACTTCCTGCCCATTCGTGAAAACTACCGTGTTGAGCAACTCGCGCAGCTTTATGTCAAGGAAATTGTCTGCCGCCATGGTACTCCTTTGAGCATCATATCCGATCGCGATGGCCGTTTTATATCTCGCTTTTGGAAATCTCTCCAATCTGCGCTAGGAACTCGCTTGGACATGAGTACGGCATATCATCCTCAGACTGACGGTCAGTCTGAGCGAACTATTCAAACTCTTGAGGATATGCTCCGATCTTGTGTTCTTGATTTTGGAGGTAATTGGGATTCGCACCTGCCTTTGATCGAGTTCTCTTATAATAACAGCTATCATTCCAGTATCGGTATGGCCCCATTTGAAGCACTTTACGGTCGTAAGTGCCGCTCCCCGATTTGTTGGAGCGAAGTGGGTGAAACTCAAATCACAGGACCCGAACTTGTTCAAGAGACAACCGATAAAATCGCCAAGATCCGTGATCATCTGCTGACTGCCAGAAGCCGACAGAAGAGTTACGCAGATCGTAGGCGAAAGCCTCTCGAATTTCAAGTTGGTGATCTTGTTCTCCTCAAAGTGTCGCCTTGGAAAGGTGTTGTCCGCTTTGGGAAGAAAGGTAAGCTTGCTCCTCGTTATGTTGGTCCATTTAAGATTCTCGCGCGTGTGGGAAAAGTTGCCTACAGACTTGACCTGCCGCCCGCGCTCAGTAATGTGCATCCAACGTTCCATGTATCCAATCTCAAGAAGTGTTTAGCTGACGAGAACCTTCACATTCCACTTGATGAAGTTCAAGTTGATGAAACTATGCATTTCGTTGAGAAGCCTGTTGAGATTATGGATCGCGAGGTTAAGCAAACCAAGCGCAGTCGTATCCCTATCGTGAAAGTTCGCTGGGAGTCCAAGCGCGGAGCCGAGTTTACATGGGAAAGGGAAGATCAAATGAAGATCAAGTACCCGCACCTGTTCTCTGCGCAACCTACTTCGAGATAAATTTCGGGATGAAATTTCTTAAAGTAGGGGAGACTGTGACATCTGCCCGAATCCGACCCGACCCAGGTACCCGTTTCTCTGACCCGATCTCTTTCTTTTATGATTTAATATTTATTTATACTTATATTTTACTTTTAATAATAATATATATTTTCCTTCCCGCCTCTTTCTCTCTCTTTCTTTCCGCCGTCCCGTCTATCTTCTCTCTTTCCGCCTTCTTTTCCCTCTTGTCGCCGTCCCGCCCTTAAGCCTTGTTTCCCTCTTTTTCTTCTAACTCTTTGTTGTCCTTTGGTTCTTCCCGCCTAAGGTTGTCTGCGCAGCTCCACGCGCCAGACTCCTTTCAAGGAAGCCTGCGTGAAGACCATCTGTTCCAGCGTTACGCGAGACGAACTCTTCTCGCAGCGCGCTAAGAATTGTAATTCTTCTCGCAGCGCGCGAAGAACGGTAGTTCTTCCCGCGACGCGCTAAGGATTTGTAGTTCTTCTCGCAGCGCGCTAAGAATCGTAGTTCATCCCTCGACGCGCGAAGAATTATAGTTCTTCCCGCGGCGCGCTAGGAATTTTAGTTCCTCCCGCGGCGCGCTAAGAAATGTAGTTCTTCCCGCGGCGCGCTTAGAAATGTAGTTCTTCCCGCGACGCGTTAAGGTTGGTTCCGTCTGCCTTCGCGCTCGCGCTCTCTTGACCTTCTGTGTCTGCCTTCGCGCTCGAGCCTTCTCGCGCTAAACCCTTGAGTTTTCTTCTGTTTAATCTAGCCGTTGCTTTTGAGTTGTCTTATCTTTTGAGCTGTTGACCTAATCTGCTTTATGTCTGAAAAGTTACTTTCGGCGCAGCATGCGCACCAACCCCATTGGTTGGCAGATAAAGTGACTGACATAATCTTTTGAGATCTGCTTTTGCCATGCTTGACCTGTACCTTTATCTGATCCGCCCATGCCTTTTTACTGTTAACCTGTCAGCTTTTTCTCTTTTTCCCTGCTACCATATCTTTTGATATCTTTTGCTTTTGGAATCTTTTGCTTTTTGAGATCTTTTCCCCTTTTCTAGGGATTGTGTTCCCTAGGGTTTCTCTATAAATAATAGTACTATTTTTCCTAACACTACACACACAAAACACTTAATCTCTCCTGTTTTCCTTGCTCTCTGCCGCCTCCCTCTCTGCCTCCGTCTTCCCCTCCGTTCTGCCCTGCTTTTCCGGTAATGTATATATGTTATATATAATAATTTACTTATTAATTATGCTAACTTATAATCAAGACTTAAAACAAATCATTAAAACAATAATCTTATTTATAGGTTAACTTGTGCTTGTTTAAAGTTGGTTCTTGCTTTATCTATCATCGCATCTTTATCAAGTGAGTAATCTCGTACCTAATCCCTTTTTGCTTTTAATATTTTGGGATGTTCATGTGTTCATACAAACTTAGTCTTAAACTTGTTTATGAGCTTTAGTCGCGCAGTATCCCATGTGTTGAGGACGTTTACTTGGCTGTTTATTTGTATGTGTGTATCATTAACCGCTTTGTTCGGCCTATTCCGCAGTTTTCTTGGATCCATTAGATGAACACGGGAGACCTATCGTTTACGGTTTTCTTTGTTTACACTTGCACAGATGTTTTCTCGTTTTTGTGCTCAATTGGGAGCACGGATTGAACTATGAGCTATGATCTATCTAGGCTTGATCACAATCTGATTGCACCCTTGTTAAACACCAGACATACACATGTTGCGCGCAGATTTATTGTTATCTATGTATTGTATTAAACTTGATTTCTCACCAACACGCAAGTGTTTGACGTTTATTTTAACACATGTTCAGGTTTGCAGTAGCTGTTTTGGAGCTTGTGGACACGTAGGAAGTTTTCTTTATTTTTGACCTAGATTAAAATGTATCAAGACAAGTTATTGCTGTTCGGATATTATGATTTATAATATATTGATTTATGTTGATTTATATTTGTGTTTGCTTTGCGCGTGCGCGAATGAATGTATTTATTAAATATTGACACCCAATAGTGTCACGAGTAATGAAACAATATGTGGCGCCCCGATGTATAATCCGCCTTTGGTCGGGGTGTTACAGGTTCCGCCGTTCTCGTCGCCTGATTCTCGCCGCTACAGCAGTCGACTGTCGCGGTCTATCAGCGTCAAGGATTGGAGTGTTTGGGTTCTATACGAAAGAAGTTTGAGCACAGCGTCACCACCGTTTGATAGCCGCTGTTTCGGGTTCTGCCATGCCGGAATCTGTTTGTAACACCTTCTGTTACCGCCAGTAACCGCCGTTTCTCCATTGTTATCCCTCGTTGATTTTCGGGCAGAAGATTGTAGAGGTTCTCTCCCATAGAAGCAGTTTACGAGAAAGAATTGCAATCTTTGAATATTAGATTTGTCCTATTGTTTTAGGTGGAGAACGAAGAGAACTGGAGGGTGGGGTTTAGGTTTGATCAACATTTGTTTGCTTTGGACGAGACACAAGTTTTTTTTTTTTTGTTAGGCCTGTGTAGAAAATTGATTTTAGGCTAAGAATCATTTTTTGGACCAGATCAATTTTGTTTATTTTTTTGGGCTTTTAGAAGTAAATAAAATGGGGCAGTAGGCCCAGTGTGATTATTTTGTGGGCCAAAGAGGTCAAGATCGTAGTTGCAAAGTACGAGCCAATAACAGTTAAATCAGATCCTATTTTTTGAAGAACATTTGTTGAATCAGAAGAAGTGTTAAAGAAACCGAGAACCGGTGCCAACCGCGTTTGTCAGGTTTTATCGTTTCAATTTAAAGTTTTAGTATCTGATTTTCAGTTCGTTATTCCGCTACGTATAAAGAGGTTGATCTTTTTAACAGAGTTTAGTAGAACAACCGTTAAGTTCAGGCTCGTGCCATTGCTGTGTCTGTATCTATTTTTTATCCAGGTTATCGTTTAGTAATTGTCATGGCAGAAGACGAAAAGATTTCGATACAGAAGTTTTATGGACAGAAGTTTGGTTGGTGGAAGATGCATATTGAAGCATCACTTTGTCAAAAATACTTAGATGTAGTGCTTGAGGATGAAAAACCAGAAAAGTTGTCAGATAAAGATCGGAAGAAGTTAGACAAGAAGGCTAGGGCTTGTATTACTTTGTCATTGTCGGAAGATGTGGCGTTTAACATCATGAAAGAAACCACAACGTGTGGTATGATGGAGGCATTATCCAACATGTATGAGAAGCCTTCGGCAGCGAATAAAGTCTATCTTATCCGAGAGTTAGTGACAACAAGAATGAAAGAGGGTGGGTCAGTTACAACACATATTAATAATCTTAATTCGATCTTGTCCCGCTTAGTGTCAGTTGACATTAAGTTTGATGATGAAGTTCAAAGTCTATTGTTATTATCCTCTTTGCCAGACAATTGGTCTCAAACAGTAACTGCGGTTTGTAGTTCGTCTACAAAAATTACCTTTGATGGGATTCAGGATTTGATTCTTGGAGAAGATTCAAGACGCAGAAGTTCAGGTGAATCATCAGGCAATATGCTAGTCACAGAAGGCAGAGGTAGGGGAAAACAATGAGGTAGTGGGAGCAGGAAGAGGAGTCAGTCTAAGACTCGTAAAGATATTGAATGCTGGAGTTTGTAAAGAGAAGGGACACTTCAGGAATCAGTGTTCGAATGGTAAGAAAGAAGTGAACGTTACAGAAGACAACACAGATGACGGGTCAGTAGTGATGAGGCTTTGGTTTGCAATGTTGAGAGTAACGTTGATGCTTGGGTGATGGATTCTGGTGCATCGTTTCATGCCACTCACTGTAGTGAAACGATGAAGAATCTGAAGTTTGGGGATTTTGGAAAAGTTCGACTTGCGAACAATGATATTCTAGAGGTTACGGGTATGGGAGATGTTGAGTTGATAACTTCAGCCGGTACTTCTTGGACTTTGAAAGATGTGAGGGTTATTCCAAGTTTGAAGACACGTTTGATTTCAGTTGGGCAGTTGGATGACCAGGGGCACGATGTTAAATTCAGGAATGGGCGGTGGAAGGTAGTCAAAGGGAATCTTGTGGTTGCTCGTGGCAAGAAAATGGGTTCGTTGTATATGGTCGATATGTCATCGAAAGGAGTGAATCCATTTTTGGTGAAAGACAAAATCCAGTTCACAGAATCCCGTGGGAAGAAGAAGGTTCATTTTGCAAGTAATAAACCCAAGGCCAAAGTGAAGATTCAGGATGAACGAGTTAGGAAGGTTAAATCAATTGGGGGACATCGTGACAGTGGGAGCATAGGTCGTGTTTCAGTTACTGTTCCAGGTCGACAGTGGATTAAGAAAACCAGTATTCCAGCTGTAAAAGTCTCTCTAGTGAATTACTTACTGAATATGGAGAGTGTTTGTTCTCAGGTTATCTCAGGATCCGGTAATTCGTTACAGTGGGAGCCAGTAGGGACAAAGAACGGGTCAGGGGTAGTTTTAGCCGTGACTGACATGTTGGAGCTCTGGGGAGCTGCAACGGGCCTTCAGGTTAATTGATGAGAAGGTAGTGGCAACTAGAAGATGGTTAATGTTCGGGTTACAGAAGTACGATTAGGAGTGCAGACGAGAGTGCTCAAGGCCTCCGAGTGGGAGATTGTTGGGTTTTGTAGGCCTTTTGGTGTAGGCTCGGTTTATTATATGAAGTTAAAAGAAGAGACGGGTGCGGGCGGCCGGGCTCTGGTTTAGATTTCTTGCTTAATAATTTATTAACCCCAGTTCAATCCTTATTTAAACAATATTATGTACTTGTAATCTTTTTTCATTCAATAAAGAATACCCAGTTGCACAGGTCAGTTTAGACCGAACCACGTTAAATCCTCGTGTTCATTATTGCTTTCGTGTGTGTGTTCAGTTTCGTGTGTGCGTTTAATCCTAACACTCATCCTATCAATGCATTTCTACAAGAGTCTATTTTCATGATTCGAACATGTACGTGACCTCTGGGATCATATGGCTACAATTTTACCGTTGCTCTGACGTTCACCTCTTTATATATATATATATATATATATATATATATATATATGGGAGGGTTCAAATGAAAACCACTTCCTAACCTGAAAACTTTAAAAACCACTCTTAACCAATCATATTATTTTGTTTATTGGTTTTTCTTTTTATTTATAAAGGGCATATTTGGAATTTTTGTTCCTATCTTTTTGAAATAAGTCATCTCTCCACATAGAAAAATCACATAAAATCCCAAAAAAGTCGTTCCAAAAGAAAGTAAAACCGCTAGTACCACATAATCTCAAATGGTGATTTGGTTTTACGAATAAAAATATAGTGATATTCAAATGTCATTGTTCAAGAAATAGGTCTCACCATTCAGCCTCTTGAACACATCATCACCGGAAAACATCGAAAAGAATGAGCACGGCCGCCTAAGATTGCTGACTCTGCGGCAAAACCCTAGACACAACCACCGCAAACTACTCATTTCTGTCACTACTGAGTCGATCCATCTCTTACGGCCGTTAACCATATTCGATCTGCTCCTAGAGGAACAACTCTAGAAACTATCCTTCGTCGGAAAAAGGACCGGAGTTTGAGACTGTTCAACACCGTCGCAAGATTTTTTTAACAATGTGCATCCTTTTCATCTCATTTATTTCTAATGCATGCAATTGGTATTTAGTTTGTAACGATTTCTTCTTTTAAATAGTGTTTGGTGACGGTCTTATTTAGATTATTTTAAATCATTATTCAATCTAATGTTCAACTGGCTAGTTTCATGTTGGTGATGTTACGTTAAATTTTGCGCTTATTCTTTCGTAGTTTATTTGTTTATTACACACATATATGTAACCCGAAACATATATGTAACATCCATAAGCTATGTGCATGTAGCTTGACAAGATACATATACGTAACGTGATACATATACGAACTTCTACAAGCTACATATATATAGCATGTCGAGTTTTATATATGTAATATAATGTACGTAAATATACATAAGTTTATTCCACTATTTACATATATGTAATATGTAACTTAATTTGTATGTGTTTTTTTAGTGAAAAGATCTAGGTATTCTTTATTAATTTCCATCCATATATACTAGTTTGGTTTTTTGACAAGAAATTAGGAGAGAGGAGCGAGAGAATATGGAAGAGTAAATATAGGAATTTAATGGTTTCTAAATTAGTGTTTTTTTTCCTGTCGGATTTACCCTTGCCTTATTAAAATAATCACATTATATGTGAATATATTTACTTAAATGCCATTGACTATATTAGCCATTGATCTATTAGATCAATACCCTAGATTAATTTAAATGGTTTTCTAGAAAACTATGGCTTTTATTTGAACCTTCCCCTATATATATATATATATATGATAATTTCATAGTTGATAAATGGTAATTCACATAGCTTTACATGTGTCTTAAGATGGTTGTTGGATCATGGGAGAATATTAGAATCAAGTATAAAAGATGTTTTCATTACAAATATGATTAAGACTATGAATTAGTTAACATTACATTATTAACTAAATAATTAAAGGGATATCGGCCACATGCATCAACCAATTACCTGCTTTGCTCATGTCACTGTTAATGTACCTCCTTTAACATCCAATCACATTTCTCCTATAAAACATCATCACATTTTCAATTCATTTTCATCAATATATACCTCCATCTCTTTCTCTCCCTTAAAATATTCATATTACAACCTTCAAAATGTTGCCAAGAAGTAGAACCATGCCATCAAGAATCCGTCATGGAGTTGTAAGTTCAATTTATTCACACACATATATGCACATATATACAAGTACGTTCTTTTTTATGCACAATTTAACATTTATTTACGTACCTTGGTAGGTTGAAGAAAGGCAAGATATTATGCACTATTCACAAGTCGATGCTCAAACTAATGCGGATAACCCAACACGGGCCATCAACATCGAGGCCACCTATTCAAAGAGCTTCGATGATGATGGTCGCTTAAAGCGTACCGGTAATTATCTAGTATGCTTTTTTACAATAACCCCTTATCATGTTCAATCATTTTTGAGGGCTTATTATGATCTTTTGTGAATTTAAGGTACATTTTGGACAGCATCATCACATATAATCACTGCGGTGATCGGGTCAGGAGTCCTATCATTGGCATGGGCTGTTGGGCAGCTCGGCTGGGTTGCTGGACCGACTATAATGATTCTATTTGCTTTGGTCATTCTCTACACCTCTAATTTGCTATCAGAATGTTATAGATGCGGTGACCCTGTCACCGGGCCAAGGAGTTATACTTACATGGAAGCAGTCAAGGCTCATCTAGGTATAAATCATGACACCTTAGGCGAATCACACATCAATCACTCTGTTATGTCTATAAGAGATATTGGGCATAAGGAATGCCCAATCTCGGTCTTGCCAACGTGTACTTAACTAATCTATCATAGTTATGTTTCTTGTTAATTTTCTTTCTTTAGGTGGGCGTAAGGTGAAAATATGTGGCATGATACAATACATAAACTTATTTGGAGTTGCAATTGGCTACACAATAGCAGCCTCAGTTAGCATGATGTAAGCCATTATTTACTTATCTTTATGACCTTCATTATTCTTTTAAAATGTGTTGATAGTGTAACAAACCTAACTTGACATGATCATATAACTAATTATCATCACTGTTATTATTTTAAGGGCTATAAAAAGATCAAATTGTTTTCACAAAAGCCATGGGAAGGACCCATGTCACATGTCAAGTAACGGCTACATGATAACATTCGGGATCATTGAGATTCTTTTTTCCCAAATCCCGGATTTTGACCAAGTGTGGTGGCTCTCCATCGTTGCGGCTATCATGTCGTTCACTTACTCGTTTATCGGTCTTGCTCTTGGGATCACAGAAACCGCAGGTGTGTATAGATAGATATAGAACTACACATACATGTCTTTTACTTTAACATCAGACACATTGGAACCAGACATTTTTCTTTATTACAAAATACTTATCCACTTTTATTGTGACTTTATCTTGTCCCCTCCAATACACACATACCATACAAAGTATCTTTTTAATAGATAAAAAGTTAGGTTATAACCATGATATTCTTCATGATCAATGATTGATTTCCAAAACAAAAATGCAAATAAATGCACATATACGTAAGAGACGCGCAAATAAATCAAAGATACACTATATTGTTCAGTGGATTTTCATTTATGTCTGAATATTTAATAAACGAATGACCATCAGCGACAAATTTTGTTTGCTTATTTAAACGAATGAGCATGAACACATTTTTTGTTCACTTGTTATGTTTGTAAACTTTCGTTTATATTTGTCCGTTCATTTATATACTTGACCAATTTATTTTTTCATTTAAACTCATTAGTTCACCAACTTTTAGTTTTTAGGCCTATTTAAACCCATTGTTCCTATTCTATTTCTTTATAAATTTATCACCTTATCATTCGTAATAAAACTCTGAGTCGTCGTTGATTTCATAATAACACTCAGAAGAATAAACTTAAGTTGCGCATTTTGTCCGAAATGACACGAATATCATCTTTATTTGTGTCCGTTCACTTATGTTCTTTTGTTCTCGTTACGTTTATGAAGGTTCGTAATATTAACAACGAGCATGAATTGACATGCTCATATTCGTATAAAATGAACACAAACAAGAAAATTATGTTTGTTTGTTTGTTTGTTTGTTTATTCGTGTCTGGTCGTTTGTTCACTTAAAATTAAATGAGCAAACACGAAACGCCTATGTTCATTTGGTTTGTTTACAAGCCTATTAGATACAATATTTATATGTTGGACCCGACAAGGACACAAACACGATAACATACATATACCATGATTGCTATGCATAAATATGTGTAATTTACTGCTATAATCGCGATATACACAATATAATTTGATACAAATTTTGTAGAAAATAAGGTCATCAAAGGGAGCTTAACAGGGATAAAGATAGGAACAATAACAAATATGAATTGACATGCTCATATTCGTATAAAATGAACACAAACAAGAAAATTATGTTTGTTTGTTTGTTTGTTTGTTTATTCGTGTCTGGTCGTTTGTTCACTTAAAATTAAATGAGCAAACACGAAACGCCTATGTTCATTTGGTTTGTTTACAAGCCTATTAGATACAATATTTATATGTTGGACCCGACAAGGACACAAACACGATAACATACATATACCATGATTGCTATGCATAAATATGTGTAATTTACTGCTATAATCGCGATATACACAATATAATTTGATACAAATTTTGTAGAAAATAAGGTCATCAAAGGGAGCTTAACAGGGATAAAGATAGGAACAATAACTCATGCTGGTACAGTTACTTCCACCCAAAAGTTATGGAGGAGCTTTCAGGCATTAGGAGCGATTGCTTTTGCATATTCATATTCCATCATACTTATTGAAATTCAGGTACTCAACCTATTTAATTAAACTCACAAAATATCATATTTTAACAAAGGTTTATAGTTCTAATATTTTTTTAAATATGTTAGGATACGATGAAAAGGCCACCAGCAGAATACAAGACAATGAAAAAAGCGACTTACTTGAGCATATTTGTGACGACGGCATTTTATTTGCTTTGTAGGTGTATGGGTTATGCTGCTTTTGGAGATGAGGCTCCAGGGAATCTACTTACTGGGTTCGGGTTTTATGACCCGTATTGGCTACTTGATATAGCCAATATGTATGGGTTATTGTTGTGCATTTTGTTGGCGCTTATCAGGTACCATAACACATGTTATATATTTATGTCATGAAGCATGATGAATGGTCATTTATTTATTGTTCCAATTCCAAGCCATTTTTTTAACGGCTAAAATCCCGTGATGATTTGCATCCGTTGTCCGGGTTACAACTGATCAGGACTCCCACTAAGAGTCAAAAGTCTTTATAAAGTGAGCTAGCGCCTCGTTACCCGACTTCCAAGTCATTGCGTCCCTTTTATTACCTATCTTTTTTCATGCCTGTCTAATGAAGTCTCATTTTCCTCCTTTTTACTAAAATGATTGTTTTCTTGTAATTAAATTTAACTATAAACAAACAGTTGTTAATTTTGTCACTGATTTGCGACCGAAATCATAATGGTCACAATGATAAAGACCTCACTCGTTTCGGATGTAAAGAAATGACAAAATTTATGATTGTTTTATTTGGTTGTAAAATAGTCATAAAAGGTAACTTAAATTTGAAAATTAATACTCGGTGGCCAAATTTAGTCAATTTGTGAATAACATATTGATATTGAACATTTAAACTTTGTTAACTTCTACATTTTACTTTTTGTTTGACTGTGGTTCGTACAATTTTCCTTTCTAAAAATGCCATTTTCTAAATCTTTATGTAGCAGTTTGCACCTAATTACAACTGAAAACAGTCGTAGATCGGTTGCAAACCAAGCTGTTGCTCACTAGTTTGAGACCGAAGAATTGATCCCTAAAATCAGTCACAAGGTTTTTGTGACCATTATTTTATGTCATAAGTACTCAGTTTTATAGTAGTAAAATAACTTTTTAAAATAATGTTGTTACCAATTACTGACTCGTGAAACATATAGGTCTATTGCCAATCACTATTCGCATTCGTCGAGAAATGGAGTGCACAAAAATGGTCCAGGAGTGATTTCATGACAGCCGAATACGACCTCCCAATCCCATTTTGCGGGGTATTCCAGGTTAACTTCTTTCGTGTAGTGTGGAGGACCGTATTTGTGATCATTACCACAATAATATCCATGCTATTACCTTTCTTCAACGACGTGGTTGGGTTGCTAGGCGCCTTAGGGTTCTGGCCACTCACTGTATACTTCCCTATTGAAATGTATATGTCACAAAAGAAGATTAAGAAATGGGGGAGCCAATTGATAGGGTTTCAGATACTCAGTTTCGGGTGCCTTTTGGTCTCGGTGGCTGCAGCGGTTGGATCGATTGCGGGTGTGGTTCTTGATCTAAAAACTTACAAGCCGTTCAAAACCAGTTATTGATCAGTATATATTGAGCATCTTTGTTAAGCTATGGGTGTTTAGTATGATGCAGTTATATGTGTTTGTTAAAAGGTGACTTACACTTGCATGCATGTAGAACTTTAGTTCCTATTGTCAAAGTTCTGAAATAATTTTGTATTCTATTATATTGGAACATGTTTAAAAGTATAGATTACAAACAATGTATTTAGTAATATTCCACTCATAAAGTAGTTTTAGGATCTATTATATTGTAACATGTTATAGAAGTATAAGATGAGAGCACACCTTAATTATGATCACTGTTTTAGAGGTTGGTCCCAATAAGATTCCTAATTATAAAAGTTAAAAATTAAATCTCTTAATCAATTAACATCTTCAGTTATCATAGATTCGAATTGTGGACTATTACGGTTGACCTATAAGATGATTGGGATGATGTCAGCAACAATCCATATGGGTAAAAAAACAAATGACAAAAACAGTCATACGACCAAAAACCCTTTGCAAGCTATTGTGATGGTTGGTATTTTCCATCTTTAATTCAGATGAACAATTACACCATATGAATCCCCTAATCGGATTGGAATTTTAATGAGGACTCATTTACGTATCCTTGCTATATATTTTTAACGGGAGTTGGGGAAAATAATTAACCCACTCATAGAGTGCCAACCCTGTATCTATCAACTAGATGTGACACAACTTCACCCGACAATATGAGTTGAGTTGCATCAAACAAATAAATAGGTGGGTATAACCTAATTAATTAGCAATAATGGAATCAACTGCTTGCCCATTAACACCCAATAACGACATCAGTACGATGCTAACAAGGCGGGTATACGATTAAGTCATTAAGACATCTACTCTACTATACTATTAAAATAATAATTATTTCCAGAAATAACATGCATTCATATAATTTCTTACTAATAAAATAATTTAAAATTACAATCAATATATTTATTCTACTATACTATTAATACATGTGTTCCTAAATGAGTTTGAGTTTTTCTTTTCAAAATTTCATGTAGTTATTTTTTATTTTGTTTTTATCCCGGTTTATGGTTTTTGTTCGGTTTTAGTTTTTATAAATTTGTTTCATTTCAGTTTGATTTTTTTAGTTTCGTTTTAGATGAGTTTAACTTTATTCAATTTTTTGTTTTAGTTTTTACAATTTTTGATTTTGGTTCGGTTTCAGATTTATCGGTTTTAGTTTTTCAATTACATTTCAGTTTTAGTTTTATTGATATTTGGTTTTATTTAGGTTTTCGATTTTGGTTGTGTTTTAGTTTTTTTTCAATTTAGTTCGTTTCAATTTGTATTTAGTTTGTTTGGTTTTGGTGTCATTACAAAATGAAAGAATATAAATGGTTCACAAATTAAGTGAAAGGTTCACATTAGTTTCAATTTTTAAGTGGGTAACCTGTATATTTTTTTTTTATCTTCACAACCAGCAATAATGAATTCACATTTTGTAGAAAAGATTTCAAAAGCTAATAACGTTGTATGTGTTACCTTTTATTTTTCTTCTTATTCTTCAAATGTGTTATTTCAATTTTCATTTATGAAAATGGATCATTTTAGAAATGTTTCGATTTGCTTTGACTCGGGTCAAAACAGATTATTTTAAAAGGGCATCGGTTAGTTTTGGTAAACGAGTCAATATAAAAAGGTATCGATTTTGTTCAGGTTTCAGTGGGTCTTTTTAAAATCGTATCGATTTGGTTCGGGTCATACCGGGTCAATTTTAGAAGATACCGATTTGGATCTAGTTAAAATAGGTCATTCTCAAAATGTATCTATTGGATTCTGGTCAAAACATGTCATTTTAAAAAGGTTTCGATTTGGTTCTGGTTCTTAAATGTGCTTTAAACGTGCTTCATTTTATTAGGGTGCAAGACTTTTCACATGAAATTTAAAAACAGTTTTCGTGGTCAGTTAGTCACTATATTTGCTAAATTGGTGTGTGAATGTTTATCTTATCAACTGTGTTCCGGGTCCAGGAAGAAAAGAAGCCTGAATCATTCTTAGATGCTTATCGAGAATCTTTCCTAGATGTTTATTTTTTTATTTGCTTGCTTTCCAGACTAATGTTAATTAGGGCTGTCACTTTTACCCGAAACCTAACCTGAAAACACCCATACCCGAATCCGAACTAACCCAACCCGACAAACCCGAACCGAAGTAATTCGGGTTGGTTCTTGGGTCCGAATTCTGGGTTTCGGGTCAACCCAAAAAATCCGAATAAACTTTTAGTTTTAAAACCAAATAATAATATGCCTATATCGAATGCTATCGTTTCACTTATTATGGATATATTGTTTATTAATGTTTTCAATTTATAACTAAAAGTAACAACTATAACTGAACACCCTAATCATGACATATCGAAGACAAGTATATTGGTATTGTTTATTATGGCTCGACTTTGTAAAATTTTACTTTTTTTTATATTGTTTGTCGTGTTATTTTTGTTTTCTTATGAGTTATTTACGTTACGAGTGAAAAAGAACATGTTAGCTTTTGTTTTAGTGTTGCAGTTTTTTTAATTTTTGTTTGTTTTATAGAGTACTCGAAACCCGATTAACCTAACTCAAAAAACCCGAACCTGAACTACCCAAACCCGAAAAAACCGCGAGAGATTTGGGTTGGGTTTCAAGTCTAGAAATTAAATTTTGAAACCCGAATAACCTAACCCAAAAAACTAATCCGAAGAACACCCCTATTGTTAGTGAAATTTTTTTTATATTAATAATTACTTTTAAAGTTTATTAAGTTTATGTTTTAAAGTTGTAAAATTTCTTTGTGCAAAGTTATTTTTTGTAAGTTTATGTATTTCAATACTTTGTTTGCGTATAAATATAAATTGCAAGTAAAAATCATGTTGCTATCTAAAAAGATATACTAAAAAATTACTTGCCCTTTAGTTTAAATTATATATGTGTTTAATTAACGATTTCTATGCTTCCGCCCGTGTCGTACTTAGGTCAGTAACTTAGTAGTTATATTACAGTACTACAATTATCTTACAAAACCACAATCACAACACATAAGTTCGTTCTTTAATCAAGACATAAATAGATTCACAACACAAGAACCACAACTAAAAAAATATTCACAGAACCATTAAACACAGTTCTATGATTTGGATTTAGACGACTTCGACTGTGAGGCTGCAGCTTTCACAAGAGTTGTAGGCTTAACAACACTCTTCGGGTTCAACGCCTTCCGTATCTTGAACACTGCCCAAGCTGCCCCTACCGCATGACCGGCTGCACTCATCCCTTCGTGTGTCACTTTTGCTGCATCTTCACCATGCCTGTCACAAACAATCAGCAACAATTAGCAAACATGGTTTGGTATGTACAGATTAACCAATTTTGAAGTAAGTGGAAAATTCAGTTCTTATAAAGCTTGCTAATTTAAGTGGTCCAAACAGGCCAACACCCAAACAAACTATGGATTATTTTGTTACTTTTTTCCTTGTCCTCTCCATAAAAAACACTTCCAAATAAAATAAAGTTACTAATAAAATGAGAAAGTCATATGATACCTGTGTGAAACAAAGTCTGTTGTGACAGTTGAGGTTGTTGACATCACGTTTCTTCCCGCCACTTCAATGGCGTCACACACTTTGTCTATGTACAACAATAAAATACAAAATCAGAAAAATAACAAAAACATATAATCCAAAAATATAAACATTTAAAAAGTATACATACTGAAACCATCCAATGATGCAAGAACTATTTCACCCGGAAGAAGATTAAAAAACTTCTTCCCCGGTTTCGAGTTGACAATAGAACCGGTCACGACACCGGACACCTTCACCACACCAGATAATACCCCTGTTGCCACACCCTCTGACATCTTTGTTAATCTCTTAACCCTGAAACAAAAGTTAATTTATTCAATAATATTAGTATTTCTTATCATTTCTGCATATTTAACTTGTTAATAATATTATACTTTTAAGATTGATTTGAAGCGCTGATGCAAGCGAATCCGTTGATTGGTCCATGTGGCGGCCTCAGGACGTGCCACGTCAACAATTTTTTTTAAAATATGTTTTACCCTTGTGATCGTTTACAAATTTATTTTTTTATTTAATGCCGGCACCGTAACAGACTTGACGTTTTTCTTAAAAAAATTATTATTTTTTGTATAATAAGCTATATAAGAACCAATACTATTTTGGGTGCTTACTATATATTATTTTTTTTGTTTAGTGCCGGGTACCGTGACGTAGTTAACAAAACCAACCAACCAACTTCATCATAAGCTATTCAATGCGGATACTAATTTTGAGTGTTCGCTAATTTATTATTTTAGTTTAGCGCAAGTACCGTAGTGAACTTAACCGAAACTTGTTTTTTGTACTTTAACAATAATGAACTTAACCGATAATAACCGAATTCGCATAAATCTGTACCTCTTCATTCTCTTCAAAGCTTGAGGACTAACATCAGATTTCACACCAGATTTAGTCCTCTTCTTCAACATCTCGTTCCCCCATTTCAACCGATCAACTGTCACATCACCACACCATAATATCCCCTTAATCAACTGCCCTGATCCCGCTGCAATCATCTTCGCAACCGACCCACTGTAATCTTCCACATTTGGCGCCAATGTCGTCCAATACGCCGCCGCTTTCGCCTCTACTGTGCCACCACCATTCTCCACCGCCACACTCCGCTCCACTGCCTTCACCGAAAACGCACTGTACTCATCCAAAACCCTATCAAACTCATCCAAATCGCTCGCCGTAACTGTCAATATAAATAATAATAATAATAATATTATTATTAATACTGATTAATAATATATGCTTAACTTATTAATATAAATAACAAAACAGCATAAAGACAACGAACCTTTGGTAACCGTCAATCCGTAGTTTAACAAATTATCCGATTCACAATCCGACGTGGCATCAGACGGGACGCGGAGCGTGAAAAAGTAATGCGATCCGTCTAATTTAACGGCGGCTTCGTCTTTGGCTAACGGCCATTGGATGACGTCACCGATGCGGGCAAGAACCGCGACGACGGCGTCGTTTTGACGGAGACGGACGATTTGTAACTCGCCGGACGCGAGTTCGATGCTTCGGTGTTTGTCGATTAAGTGGATGATTGAGTTAGGGAGTCTTATTACTATTTCTTCGGATGATTGGATGGGTTGGTGATGAAAGAGATCGTCGTTGAAGTCATTGAGATCGTTGAGATCAGGATATAGAGATGGTGCTGATGGTGTTGGGTGATTGAATGATGATGATGATGATGATGATGATGATGATGATGATGATGATGATGATGAATCTGGGTTTGTTTGGATGACTTGTGGGGAGAGATTTGTTCTTTGTGATTCCATTTTTTATTTGATTTGATTTGATGTTGGTTTATTGGTGGGTTTGGGGGTTTTTGTAAGGGTTTCAACTTCTTGATGAAGAAAGTGATATCGCGTGGACAACCGATTAATAATTTTATTATTTTATTATATTAAGTGATATTATTTTAAACTATTAAACAACTGCTTTGAAACCCACGTATTACACGGGGAATTAATAAAAATTATAATATTTAAACATTAAACAAAATATAATTAATAACACGTAATACAATTATCATATATTATTAATACAATTACAAATTACATTAAAATTACATGAATTACAAAACAAACATTACGCAACTATTTTACAAATAAAAAATTTTTTCCTTGAACACTACATTTGTGATTGTATTGGTCAGATTACCTTGTTTATCAAGAATCAGAATCTTTAGCCCACACATGCTTGTAACTCTTGACAAGGTGACATATAGCTGTCCATGTGAGAACACGGATTCTTTCAAGTACAAACCAACCCTAGATAATGATTGACCTTGGCTTTTGTTTATGGTCATCGCAAAACATACTGTAAGGGGAAACAATCGTCTTTGAAACTTATATGCTATTTTGTTGTCTGTTGGAGTCAGTGGTGATCTGTGGATCAAAACTCTATGACCAATGTTAGTTCCAGAGATAATTTTTGCTTCAACTACACAAGTACCCAAAGATATAATTCGTAGTCGAGTACCGTTACATAAGTCTTCTTTCTGGTTAAGATTTCTAAGGAGCATAACAGGAACACCTGTTTGAACCCAATATTACAAAAACCAGTTTGTAGTTATAAACCACCGGGTAATGACCGGTTTAGAGTTTTTTTTTTTTTAGCTAAAACCGGTTTGAACCCGATATTTTAAAACTGGTTGGACAAAAACAGGTTTCATCCGGTTTAAAATCCGTTTGTAGCTCAAAACTAATTTATAACTCATATATCATATTCATTTATAGCTCATTAACCATTCCATGTAATGTCCCATTAAAAAGTCAATTTATTGTAAAGAAAAATATTATTGTAATTATAATAATGATATTAACAATTGCTTATTTTACAATAAGAAAGATATTTTGGAGCCGGTTAGTCAAAATCCGGTTTAAAACCCGTCCGTCTATATACGTCAGCTTCAAAACTAATGTATAGCTCACATATCATATCCATTTATAACTCATTAACCATTCCATGTAATGCCTGGTTGAAATTTGAAAATCAATTTATTGTAAAGGAAAATAGGAAATATCAATTGGAAATCAGTATATGGTAATTAGTTCCAACCGTAATGGCAGTATCAATACATAGATACCAACACTGATCGGATAATATCAATTGACGTAAGTGTTGGTTGACGTATGTGAAGACCCAAATCTATTGATAGCATATAGTAAGTAAAAGATTCTTCGTAATGCTTTGGTTGACAGTTTCTTAAGGTTATAAAAAAAAAGATAATGATATATACAATCTGTCAAAACTTCTTTATAAAATATAGGCCTTTAAAGTGTAAAGTACCAGACGTTCAATGAACTGCTCGGGTTTAAACCGAAAACCGGTTTGCGCACCTCTAGTAACAAATGTGTCAACTACTATTTTAATAAGGAAGCGGTAAATAGCAAATGTTTAATAATTTATTGTTGTTATACAATAAAGGAAAATAACCTAAATGAAAAGTGACATACCTTTACACTAAATGTGTCAACGGACACACCAACAGTAATGGAGTCGGATTCTTGATATTATTGAATGAATTAAACAAATAATTTTAAATAAGACTAAACAAATCAAAATATCAATTAATTTAAAATTAGAAATAATTCTTTATTAAAAAGTGTTGATTGGCTATGGAAAATTTAAAATATCAATTAAAAAAGTGCTGGTTCACCATTCTTTTAGGCAATTAGCAAACCAAGGATATGATAACTATAAGCTATTGAAAAAAATAAAAAATCATTCGTTTGAAAATTAAAGTTGAAATCCAAGCATTAGTGAAAAATAATTGAATAGAAAAAATTCCAAAAAGTTAAATCCATATAGAAAAAATTCAAAGCAGAACAAATCTAGATTTTAATTAAAACAGATAAACTTTATTTTAAAAGTTCAACATTTTTAGTCGTCAGTATTGCTTTGACTTTTGAACAGTTATTAAGTCAAATTCGATACTTACAAGTTACAACCTTAAAAGTTAATACAATATAATTGCTAATATATTAAATGCATAATTAAATTAAATTGATTTATCTAGTAGATATAGGTTAGAAAAAGAGAGAGTCATGAGAGCATGACAAGTGATAAAACATGGTACTCTTTTATTAGAGTAGTAAGATACTCCCTTCGTCCCGGTCAAACTGTCTTAGTTTGAAAAATACAAAGTTTAAGGTGGATTGAATGATTACTTTTTTTGCTAACCAAATGACAATAATGCCCTTGGAAAATGGGTCCACCATATTGTTTATTAATGCTAGTTGCGTATGCTTGAGGGTAAACTTGAAAATTTGGCTAATAAATTTTGAAAGTAGACATTTGTAATGGGACAAATAAAAAGAGAAATATGGACACTTTTAATGGGACGGAGGGAGTACTATATTTAGAACCAATATATATATTTTTTTTCTTTCCATCAATAGAAAAGAAGTGATTTGGGCAGGAATTTGATAGTGAGAATTAACATCAGAATGCCATGTGTCCAGAATTATTTTCTTTTATTAGTATAGGTAGATGAACAAATCCTAATTAGAGCATTCTCATTCAACCTCTCATTTAATGTGAAGGGTGTTTTTATAATTTAAAGAGTGATTCAGGGTGTTGTGAGTGAAGAATTTTTATATTTTAGAAAAAGTAGTGATTTTTCTGTATATTTGAAAAGATACTTTTCACCTCATATAATTTTTTAATATATTTTGAAAGGTGTTGTGAGTGAAGGAAAGAGAAAATGTAATAATAAAATGTATAAAAAGTATTATTTAATTGAAATTAGGAGAGAAAATATTGTGAGTTTTAGTGTAATTTTTGGTTTAGGGATAAAGGATGGGATGAGAATGCTCTTATAAACCGTAGATTTGCCATAAGGTTAGGAGTCACAAGGTTTAACTTATGTTTTCAAAGTTTCATTTTCATGTGATATTTGTAGATGTATGCTTAACTCGTTTTGGGAATCCATTAATGTAAACAAAGTTGAAATTTATGTCTGTTGAACAAAACAAAACCTGAAAAATGAAAAAAGGAAAAGCATTAGGCTAAGATACTTTTTAGCTTTTGATGATATATGAATAGAGTAATATTATTACCCTACGGTTTTCAACTAAACTAAATATAATATAAAAATAGAATGGTAATAATTAATTTAGTTCAAAAACTATAGAGTAATAATAATAATTCTAAAATTAGTTGTAGTGATAAAAAGATGGAACGCCACTTTTTGTTACATTACTACCAAATTAATTTAAACCATTAGACCAAATCAAGAACAAAGTGCCAAAGGGAGATGAGCCTCTTTGGGGCTAGTCCATTAGAGCATATTTATTGGCAAACCCAATATAGGTTTGTCCCACTATTTAAATAAAAAAAAAATAAAAAAGCCAGAATATATGGCAAACTAGTTTGGTATAACAAACTAATTTGCAATTTTGATTTGCCATATGTCACAATCTTAATGGACATATTTTTAGTTTCTTTTCTTTTTTTTTCACACTAATTAATTTTTGCTCTAATACTATTTTTTTCTAATAACTTTTAATGATTAAGTTTTTATAAAAATTAAAAAACATTGTCTTGTTCAACTTTTTTTTATGAACACACCGGTATATGTTTTATAAAAAACAGAGTTTGTTTAAAAATATACTTTTTAATATAAAGGTTTATTGGATTTTAATAATCTCTATTGATTGGTATTGGCTTATAATAATCCATATTCATTTTATCACCACTGGCGGTCCCAAATTTAAAAAAGTTGGCCCTTAATGGTCCCTCGTTAAAAATGACTTAACGGCGTTATATTTTTTTCCGAATTTCAAACTAATGTGTTAGGGCTTTTGATCGGAAGGTGCATACGTATCGATTAATGTAAAACTTCGTTCGAAAGGGTGCTCCAAAACGACGAAACAATGCTTCAATTCGGGTGTTTGAACTTACAATTAACAAAAATCAAGTCATCTGGATCACCGTTTCGAGCTAAGTTTTACATCAATCGACTCGTATCATCCCTCCGTTCAAAAGCCGTAAAACATTAGTTTTGAATTTGGAAAAAGTATAACGTCATTAAGTCATTTTTAACAGGGGACCATTGGGAGCCAACTTTTTTAAATTTGGGACCATCAGTGGTGATAAAAAGAATAGGGATTATTATCGGCTAATACCAGTTAATAGGGATTATTAAAATCCAATAAACCTAATATAAAATAAATATTAATCATTACTGAACTTTTTTTATTTTTTTTAATAATTTCATATTAAATATATATTGCTTATTTTACATAAAAAAAATTACTTTTTATATTTCTGGTCACTTTTAATAAAAAAGAACAATAATTATTTAATAAAAAGTAGTGAATGTTAGGTTGCTAATGAATACGACTAGTTTGGTTTGGTTGGGTTAGGTAGATGAAAGAGAGAGAAATTAGTTTTATAATAAAGATTTGTTTGGGTAGGTTTGTGAATGAGGATAGTCTTAGCGACGCCTTTTGGGCAAAAGAGGTGAGTCCACGCGCTTTCCAATCAATCATATTCCCACTCATTATTTTTTAAATAAAAAATGTGTTTTTGGTTAAACTATTACGTGTTTTTGAGTGAAAGTTAATGAATGTCTCGTACCTACGTGACAGTGAAGTGAATGTACTTTTGATTAATTAACCACACTCCACTACACTTGGTCTAATGTTAGCATAATTGCTCTAACTATTTATATATTTCTCAGGTTAGTAATTGTTTGTATATGATTCAAACATATTGTATATAGATTTTAGATAAGAGTCGCAATTAATAACATAAATATCTATATATGACCTAGTTAAGTTGCCCTCTCACTAAACTTGCAATTTGAACAATTGGACATGGTTGGTTGTGTAATAAACAAATTAAGATGTTATTAACACTCAAGTTGTACGTTTGCAATTCTAGGTTGTACGCGTGCAAGTTGAGTTGTGAAAAATCATGAAAGATTCAACTTTGGATTATTTATTTTCTTAATTTTCGAATTTCGAAAATTGAAAAGGTGTACAGGACCGACCATTTTAAATGGATCCAAAAACCAATAATTTAAAATTTATATTTATAGAAGTATGTAAGCTTATAAAATCAAGGATCTTTCACTCGGTTTCCGTTCCAGCTTGTTTGACCGACTAGTCCGGTCCATAAACATTTTAATTTTCTGGCTTAAACCATTGGAACCTCGGAGCATGGCATGCACTACGAGATTTGGCACGCAAAACGTGGTTGTGTGTGCGAGAAAGTGTGTTTTGGTGTGAGATGGGAATGAGCCATCCTTATATAGGGTGATTTTGAAACCCCTCGTGTATCACGGTGGCCCTTTAAGGCGGCCATCGCGTAGCGCAATGACTCAGCACATTCAGATGATGTCATGTATTGACACGTGTCTCTGATTACTTAACGGGGTCATTGTGCATCGCGATGGCCCAAGAAGTTTGGTCGTCGCGTAGCGTGACACCGCCCAGTTATTGGGTTGTGTGAAGCTCCATCGCGTAACGCGATGGGTTTGCCTTTTGACCGTCGCATATCGCGATGGGTTTCAAAGCTTAAAATTTTCATTTTTTATCCTTCTACTTTCCAAAAATTCTAAGGCGGCTCTCGACGATGTAAGCATGCGAAGTGCAAAGTGCGCCATCAAAACGCCACATTGCGCCCGTGCGTGTCGGGTGTTTTGCACCCTCGCTAAGACCACTGAGTGTCTAAGCATATAAGAATATTACTATGTGAGCTCATCTCTCACAAGTTTTGTAATTTATCAATGTGGGAGGAAATTTCTCTTTTCTATTTAAACCCATGTGAAATGACTCCATTTTCTTTCCTCTTCTAAAGTGGGATGAACCTGTTTTTCTCATTTCTTCAATATGGGATGCTTCCATTTTCATATTATATATTTTCCATCACATACTTTAGAGCATTCCCAACCTATTTCCTACCATGTACATCATACAACTATACCAAAAATTGCTGTTTTTTCTCTATACTGTTTAATTAAATAATATCTTTTATACATGTATCATTATTTTTTCACATTCCTCCTCTCACAACCACTTTTAGAAAATATTAAAAAATTATATGGTATGAACCCCAAATTTAACTTTCTCGTATAATATTTTCTCTCTCTTTACTCACTTCCACTCTTAACCATGCCATAAAATTTATATATCTCACTCATATATTTTTAGGGAACGGACTGAGAATGCTCTTAGAGAATATTTTTTGTCATTTATCTTTATTAAATTGTCAAATTTTGGACCGAAATTTTGGGATTGTTACAGGTATTCGTTGAAGGGTTGTATGCATTCATCTTGTTTGTGATTAAAAAAAAATGAGATGGGGTTAAGAGGACGAGAAGGTTTTGGTGTTGTGTTTAAAAAAAATGAGATGGGGATTGAGTTTATATAAATAAAATGTTATTCTTTTTTTAATATAGCCATTGTATTCAACGGATAGTTTTTTGAAATGTGCAGTGGCGGACCCAGGATTTTTGGACAATTGGGTCATATTTTTTCGGTGCTTAAAATTTTCAGGCCGATCGTTGTTCGGGTTGGGCCGAAGCGAAGAACATAATAAAAAACAATCTGATAATAAAACACACAAAATGCGATGTTATTCGAAACGAGAAAAAAAACATTACAAACTTTTAAAGTTGCTCCATACGATTTTTCATGTTTTGAAAATGAATGCAGATAGCTCTCTTTTCATTTAACAAATGCAGGCATCATTCATATAATTCCGTCAATTTGGTTAACATGATAAGATCGATAAAATTGGTTTTCGTTCGGAGAGATCCCATGGAAGGTTTCCAAACAATTTTCTTAGAAGTATTACTTGAAGAAGATGATGGCTTAAAACTTCCTTTACAATAATCTTTGAATAATTAGCCACAAAATTCAAGTTTTTAACAAAACTATGTCACCATCTAACAACAATTTGGTAATACAAGACTGAAGACTATGTGTATTAAGTTTTGGAAAATAACAACGATGAAACTAGAACAAGATTATGTGTACCGGACGAAAGTCAACAGCACAACAAGATAACTAGACTTAACTAATATTGAATATAATTAAAAAAACAACAAAATTTGAAGCCCAACAAGGCTTGAACCCGGGCCATTTCAAAGGAAAAGAGGGGGGTTTCCACTAGACCAACTCAACACTTTTAGTATGGGTTCTGAGTTCTAATTTTTATGGGATTCTTCAAAAATTTTATATACCGCTTCTAGTAAATTTTTAAAAAACATTGGTGTCCCGGGACCCCGATATATACTATGTGGGCCCGCCCCTGGAAATGTGTGACATGAATAAAGCTTTGTAGGCCACGTTCAACACCAAAAACGCCAGGGGGTGGTGTTTCCCATGAAAAAGCCGCCATAATGTTGGCGACTATGCTCGTTCTAAGTGGGAGAACTTGTAAAGATTCATCCACCTAGATAAAAAGCATCAGAGAGAATTCAAATGCATAGGGTCTGTTTGGTATAGGGATGGCAATGGGTCGAGTTTGGGTTGGGTTTAGGTATTCCCAAACTCATACCCGGTTATAAAAGTCTATCACAAACCCGTCCCAAACTCGTCATGTTTTAATTTGGTAAGTACCCGTCGAGTTTCGGGTTTTCCCATCGGGTTTCGGGTTTCCCATCGGGTTTTGATAAAATACCCGTTGGGTATACCCGGCTCAAAACCCGTCAGGTTTCTACCGGGTTTTGACAAAATATAACTAATCGATTATAAAGATGGTTACCATAAAGGTAAAAATATCTCAAATAATTGACATAAACAAGTTTCTACAAATAATATATTTGGAATATAGTATATATATAATATAATAAGCTATATTGGGTACATCGGGTATATAATCGGGTAAATGGGTCTATGTTATCGGGTAATTGGGTCGCCTAATCGAGTATATTAGAAATCCTAAACCCGTCCCAAACCCGCGAAAAATTTCAAAACTAATCCCAAACCCTAATGGGTCGGGTATTACCCGTCCCATTTATGTCGGGTTTCGGGTTTTCCCATCGGGCTCGGGTTTCATTGCCATCCCTAGTTTGGTATGGCATAATGGAATAGACAATGGAATGTGAAATGGGCAAGTAAATGGAATTGACAAGGTAATGTAATAGATCATTGCCATTCCATTAAGATGTTTGGTTACCATGTGAGAATGAAATGAATTATTATTTTTTGTTGTTTGATAAGTTAGAAAAGGCCGGAATAAAATAAAAATGATAGTGAGTGGCGGTTGATAGTGGTGGTGGGCAGCGAGCTGTAATAGTGGTGATGGTGGGTGGTGGCGGTGGTGTGCGGCGTTGGGTGGTGTGCGGTGTCGGCGATAGGCGGGAGTGGGGAGCGATGGTTGGTGGTGGGTGGTTGGTGGTGGCGTGGGCGATGGGTGGCGGTGGTGGGCGGCGGAGACGGTGGTGGTGGTGGCGGTGGTGAGAGGGCAATGAGTGGTGGTGGTGGTGGGAGGGTGGTGGAGGTGATATGGTGTGAAAGAAGGATGAAATGAAAAAAAAAATAAGAGGGTGGATGAAATGAATTTAAGGTGTTTTAGAGGGAATGAAATGACCATGATAATAAGTGATTCCATTCCATTAACCAACCAAACATCTTTGTTTTTAATTCCTTCATAATTGTCATTTCATTCCATTTCTAAATCATGCATACCAAACGTTAGTATAGTTTATAAAAGCCAATAAGATGTAATTAGAAGTTTAAGACCTTAGCTACCTGTTCCATAATGGTTTCAAATTTATAATGAAGGTATTGGGCTAAACCCCATAACTTTTGAAGCTATGATGTTTCTTTGTTGTGTGATTTGGTAATAATCAAAACATAATAGGCCCATTATATCATAGTTGCATAAAAAGTACCTGATAATACATATCTATACTATATATAATATAGGAGTGAAGGACCTCTTAAATTTTAAAAGGTACCACTCTTATAGCATATTATACAAGTAACAATGCATAGAATTTTGTATTATCTATATCTATGTCTATACTATATATATTAAAGGAGTGAGGGACCTCTTAAATTTTAAGAGGTACTACTCTTATAACATATTATACAAGTAAAAATACATAGAATTTTAAGAATGTAGGGACAATATAGTCTTTACACATCAAAAATAGTTTACAATAATTGTCCTTCAACTTTAATCAAGTTTTTTTAATTTATTAAATAGTTACATATTTTCCCCTCATTCTAAACCAACTACCCCCACGACTTTTGTCACACCCTCAAAATCCACTAACGGAGTTTTACCGTCAGAGGGTGTGAACTAAAAGGATCGGAATCATTAGTTATAATCAAACCATAAAACAAAGTTTCAAAACCATGAAAACGTTTACGAGTAATTAAATGCGGAAGCGTAAAACCATAGAAACCAATGTTGCGTCACGCAGGACGACTTAAAACCCAATGATAACAGTTTAAAATAAGTTTGCATAATTAAAAATGTTTCAAGCAATGCATGTTCCTAAACCGCGCGCCCGCCTCGGCTACCTGAGAATAACATACTAAAAGTGTCAACACAAGGTTGGTGAGTTCACAAGTTTAAATAAAAATAAAGCGATTAGCGTTTGCGTTCAGCGTGTTGCGTTAAGCGTTTTGCGTTACAGCGTTTTGCGTTACAGCGTTTTGCGTTACCAGATAGTGTTATGTCAATTATATATCTATAGGTAGCTAGCCTATAAAACAAGTATCACTAAGTGTTCGACACCGAAGCTGACTGTTTATCATTTGCCTTGCCACCAGGTCATCCAGACCATGGTATGTGTTTAGCCAAGATTACACCCGCTCGACATCCAGTCGAGTTTAGCGTTGGGTGGGGTTTGTCAAACCCAGTAGTACTACTCAACAGTGACTCGCTATTATCCAAATATTAACCGGTTCGATGTTATGAAGGACTTTTAGTTTACGCATTTGCCACTTAGTCTTTACAAGTGATATATAATCTATATTAACAAAATCTTAAATGCGTTTCGGAGTATGTTATCTCCCCCAAGTGAAAAGCGTTTAAAAACAGTTTAAAAGGGGAAAGTGAAACTCACTGTTTGCAAAGAAATTCTCAAATTAAATCAACAAGATGCGCGTCACAGAAAAACTCACTCTAGCGTTCTAAAACAACAAAGAGATTTTTCTAAGTGTCGGAATATTATCGAGTCTCTAGACCCGGCACATAATACCTATGCACATAACATGTCTCGTGTTTCGTTTGTGAGTCGTGTGTGACTTTAACAAATGTATTTGTGATACGTTACATGTGTAAGCAATTATTTACGTGTCATGTATTCATAAAATTCATCACTAGCAATTACTCCCCTTAAGGGCATTTTGGTCAACACATGACAATTAACTAGCCATTATTCCCCACGAGGGCAATTTGGTCAAATCATGACAATCAATTAGCAATTATTCCCCGCAAGGGCAATTTGGTCAAAACATAACAATTATATAGCAAGTATCATGTTTCATGCATTTTCACAAAACTCAGCAGCTAGTTTCACCGAGACAGAAATTCTACTTGAAAGATTGTACTATCTCACCGATCATAGCATCACAATTAATTTACCAACAATCATCACAAAAGCATATATGTCTTAGGTTTCCAGAACATATTTTATTATATTTTTATTCCACATAGGTTTCTCACAATCATCAAATCATTACAGCAAACTCATAACAGTCAAATTCATGCGCAACAGAATGTTATTTGAAATTCCTGTTAAACGAAAAATCCAATAAATGCAAGACCACTTGGGTTAGGTTCCTAACTCAATAAGTCAACTTCCAGAAGTGGAACCAACCTAATTGGTCTCGTAGTTCATGAGATATAACATTTACAAAACAACCTAACAGCAGGTCTAACAGCTCAGCTTTGCACAACGTTTTTGTAAAATCATAAAAGTTAACCTTTACTTGTCCAAAAATTTCAAATTTATATTCTTTAGAAACTAGACTCAACTTAGTTTACTGTAGTATCAATAATCTCAACCAATTTTTACATTTACACTTCGTTACAGTCAATTAAACATCACTAACACAACCTGTCCAGAAACTGTTTGCATCCAAACTCAACATATTAACTATCTATGGACCATCATGCATTCATATAACACTCTAGACTCCATAAACACTATCCATGCACATCAATTACACATTACATACATGATTAGGGTTTTTGTTTGAACTCAAATCAAAGACACAAGTAATTAGCATGTAACAATACCAATTCTAGTTATCATATCATTATCAAATCAACAACAATCATATTAACACAACACCATATAAAAATCAGCAGCTAGGGTTTGTAATTAACCCAACAAACATCAAAATCAAGTATAAAGGATGCATAGGATAATCGATTATACCTTCCTAGCACCTAGTTCTTCAATCAAACACTTGAATTCTTGGTTGTATGTGTGTGTGTAGGTGACGGCAGCCAAGGATCAGGGGGAGAGAGAGACCGATCGGAATGTGTAGGGAAGAATAATAATAAGTTAGGGTTTAGTTATTATTATTATTTATAATAATAATATGTTACACTCAAGTCCCTCAACTTTCGATTGTTGCTTTTCTAGCTTAACTAACTAGTTCTAGTACGTTGAGTTAACGTTTATAACAATGTTATCACATAACACATAAGTCTAACACATAATTATCACATAATTATTGTTTTGACGTTTTTCGTTTATTCACCAATCATTTGCGTCAACTCGTTTGCGTTTTGGTGCAATTCCCGAAAGACTACACATGTAGTAAGTGTTAAGCGTCATTTAAACCCTAGTTTAAATGTAACGAGGTGTGCGTTATAGATTCAGTGATCTTTAAGTTTGAATTGACGGAGTTGAGTTAACGGAGTTAACCTGAAATTGACGATTGTCACATCATTCCCATGTTAAAGAATTTTCGTCCCGAAAATTCGAGTCAAGTTGTGATGAGTGTCTGAAAAAGTAAGAAAAATTTCAGTTTGTCATATCATCCCCTAGTAGAAAGAAATTTC
The DNA here is from genome assembly GCF_021521415.1 of Bidens hawaiensis. Classification (NCBI taxonomy): domain Eukaryota; kingdom Viridiplantae; phylum Streptophyta; class Magnoliopsida; order Asterales; family Asteraceae; genus Bidens; species Bidens hawaiensis. The sequence goes on along the minus strand of NW_027501658.1, from coordinate 34,201 downwards.
GTCCCGAAATTTAATTCATACCTCCGGTGATTTCTAACGGTTTGCCGGGTTTCGCGGTTTTCTGTGTTTGGTCAGCCCTTCAAAAAGGTGAGGATACTTTTTCATCATTTGATCCTCGCGTTCCCACGTGAACTCCGGTCCACGTCTCGAGTTCCAACGAACCTTAACGATTGGAATTTTGCTGTGCTTGAGCGTTTTGGTTTCTCAATCCAAAACCTCGACTGGTTCCTTAATGAAACGCAACTGTTCATCAACTTGTAGTTCGTCCAAAGGGACTACTTGGGTTTCATCAGATAGGCATTTCTTCAAATTGGATACGTGGAATACATTGTGTACGCCACTGAGTTCCGTTGGTAGGTCCAGTCGGTACGCCACCGGACCAATGCGCTCTGTTATCCGGTATGGACCAACATACCGTGGGTTGAGTTTGTTTCTCGCTTACCAAAGCGAACCACACCTTTCCAAGGTGAGACTTTTAGTAACACTTGGTCATTCATTTGAAATTCGATAGGTTTTCGGCGCTTGTCGGCGTAACTCTTTTGGCGATCTCGTGCTGCTGCTATGCGATTTCGGATTTGAACAATCTTTTCCGAAGATTCGAGTACCAGTTCTGGACCAGTGATTTGGCTGTCACCCACCTCTGCCCAGCAAAGTGGTGATCGACACTTCCGTCCGTACAGCGCTTCAAACGGCGCTGCTTTAATACTTGCGTGGTAGCTGTTATTATACGAAAACTCCACCAAAGGTAAGTGGGGTTCTCAACTTTTTCCAAAATCCTATACGCATGCACGCAACATATCCTCCAGGGTCTGAATAGTTCGTTCACTTTGCCCATCCGTCTGAGGATGGTATGCTGTGCTCATATCAAGACGGGTGCCTAGCGCGCTTTGCAGCGACTTCCAAAAGTGCGAAGTGAAACGAGAATCTCGATCAGAAATGATTGAGACAGACACTCCGTGTCTAGACACTACTTCCTTCATGTAAACACGAGTCAGTCTTTCCATTTTGTCTGATTCCTTAATCGCTAAGAAGTGTGCAGACTTAGTCAACCGGTCAACGATCACCCAGATGGTATCGCATCCCGTCGGTGTCTTAGGTAAACCCGTGATAAAATCCATTGAAATGTGTTCCCATTTCCACATTGGAAGCTCCGGTTGTTGCAGTAGACCAGATGGTTTCTGGTATTCTATCTTGACTCTGGCACAAGTCAAGCATTTGCTCACGTAGGTGGCAATGTCGGCTTTCATGTTCGGCCACTAGTAAAGTGGCTTTATGTCATGATACATTTTATCTGAGCCAGGGTGGATAGAATATCGGGACTTGTGTGCTTCGTCCATCACTAGAGTTCTCAACTCTCCGTATCGTGGAACCCAAATCCGGTTCTCAAAATATCGGACCCCATCCGATCTGGTTTCAAGTTGCTTGTTCATGCCCCGCATGAGTTCTGATGGAAGATTGTCATCTTTCAAAGCTTCGAGTTGCGCCTCGCGAATCTGATCGGGTAAGCTTGCATGAACCGTGAGTTGCAATGCTCGCACTCGTCTGGGTTTATCTGTTTCTTTTCTTCTGAGGGCGTCGGCCACTACATTGGCCTTGCCAGGGTGGTACTTGATGGCACAATCATAATCCTTGAGCAGCTCGACCCAACGACGCTGTCGCATGTTCAGCACCTTCTGATCGTAAATATGTTGGAGACTCTTGTGGTCGGTGTAAATGGTAAACTTGGTACCGTACAATTAATACCTCCATATCTTAAGAGCAAACACCACAGCTCCAAGTTCCAAATCATGGGTCGTGTAGTTCTTCTCGTGAACCCGTAGTTGTCGAGAGGCATAAGCTATAACCTTCTCGAGTTGCATTAGCACACAACCGAGACCTTGTATTGATGCGTCACAATGTACCTCAAAATTCTCTGTTCCCTCGGGGAGGGCTAGAATAGGGGCGTTATAGAGTTTGGTTTTCAACAGTTGGAAAGCGGATTCTTGCGCGTCACCCCAATTGTACTTAGTGCCTTTGTGAGTCAAAGCGGTGAGGGGTTGAGCAATCTTTGAAAATCCCTCGATGAAACGTCGGTAGTAGCCGGCCAATCCTAGGAATTGCCGCACCTCAGTCGGAGTCCTAGGTGCTTCCGAGTTTTTGATGGCTTCTACCTTGCCGAGATCGACATGGATACCATTCTCGTTGATCACATGTCCTAAAAAGTGAACCTCGCGAAGCCAAAACTCACATTTCGAGAGTTTAGCATACAGTTGTTCCTTCTTCAATAATTCCAGAATTAACTTCAGGTGCTCTTCGTGGTCAGCCTCGTTCTTGGAGTAGACGAGAATATCGTCAATGAAAACAATCACAAACTTGTCGAGGTACGCTTTGCATACTCGATTCATGAGATCCATAAATACGGCTGGTGCGTTGGTTAGGCCAAAAGGCATAACCGAAAACTCGTAGTGACCATACCGTGTTCTGAAAGCCGTCTTTGAGATATCTTCTTCGCGCACTCTTAGTTGGTGATAACCAGATCGCAGATCGATCTTCGAGTAGTAACTCGATCCTTGAAGCTGGTCAAACAAATCATCAATTCTGGGTAAAGGATAACGGTTCTTGACCGTCACCTTGTTCAACTCCCGGTAGTCGATACACATTCGGAAAGTCCCGTCCTTCTTTCTGACAAACAAGACAGGGGCTCCCCATGGCGATGAGCTAGGTCGGATAAAACCCTTATCCAACAAATCTTGCAACTGAGTGGACAACTCCTGAAGCTCCGCCGGTGCGAGCCGATACGGGGCTCGTGCTATGGGTGCTGCACCGGGTGTCAACTCGATTTGGAATTCGACTTGTCGTATAGGAGGGAGTCCAGGCAAATCCTCCGGGAAAACTTCCGGAAAATCTCGCACAATCGGTATATCTTCAATTCGCTTCTCCTCCGCGGGTTTCTCAACAATCTGCGCCAAAATTGCTGGATGACCCTTTCGTAGGTACTTCTGCGCCTTCATAAGGGTAATGACGCTGGTGGTCATGCCTCTTCTCTCACCTCGGATCGAAATAATCTCGCCGGAAGGGGTAGTAATGTGGACTATCTTGTCGTGACATATAATCTCCGCTCGGTTCTCGGATAACCAGTCCATGCCGACCACGACATCGAAACTACTAAGCGTAAAAGGAATAAGGTCGATATCACAGACATGACCTGACAGTTTTAACTTACATCCCGCAAGTACATTAGTCGTTACTATAGTCTTACCGTCAGCTAATTCAACAGGAAACTTAGCATCTAACGGAGTTGGAGTTAAGTCTAAGAGTTGGCTAAAGGCTTTCGACACAAAACTCCTATCAGCTCCAGTGTCAAACAATACAGAAGCAAAACAATCGTTCACAGGGAACTTACCAGTCACCACGTGCGGATCATTGCGGGCTTGACCCGACCCAATTACAAACGCTCTTCCTTTGCCATTGCTTCCACCACTACTGCCACTTCCATTACCTCCATTGTTGTCGTTCTGTTTCAGCTTGGGACAATCTTTCCTGAAATGACCTTCCTGCCCACATTCGAAACATCCCTTCGCCGTTATAGGTGGCTTAGGAGCACCCTTTGCCGCAAGGTCTCCTCTACATTCCTTCGCCTGGTGACCCATCTTTCCGCATCTCTGACACTTGACACGGTCACACGGGCCAACATGATGATAGTTGCACCTATTGCACTTCGGATATTTCCCAGCATATCCGCTCGAACCCTGCCCGCTACCGTTGTTATTGTTGTTGTGACTCTGATTGTTAAAGCTCCGAGTGAATTCGGGCTTACGGTAGTGTTGTTGCTGTGGGAGGTTCGAGGATGAAGATCTGGTGTTGTCAAACTTTCTCTTTCCGCTGCTCGGGTTGCTGTTGCTGTAGTTGTCATTACTCGGGTTGTCACGGGCTTTGGCGGTTGAACCCCTAGGTGGTAACGCACCTTGGGTCACAGCTTGATCCGTCAGTTTGTGAGCTAAACGGATCGCTTGTTGAATCGTGGCTGGTCTGGAAGACGTCACCATGCCCTGAATCTGCGGTGCTAACCCATCAATGTACATTTCAATCCTCTTACTCGGCGGTTCTACCATCCGCGGACACATCACTGCTAACTCGTGAGAACGGGTAGTGTAGGCTTCGATTTCTGAGCCCACCATCTTCAGTGACCAAAATTCTGACTCTAACTTCGAAATCTCCTCTCTCGGACAGTACTCCTCTCGCATCATGTTCTTGAACTCCTCTCAGTTCATAGCGTTAGCCAGTTCCAATCCAAGAATTTGCACATTTGCACATCGTCTGGGGACACCTCTGAGTGTGCCTCTGGCTCAGCCGGTTCTTCCTCCGGTTCCTCTTCGGGTTCCTCCTCGGGATCTTCCTCGGGATCCTCCTCAGGCTCCTCTTCGGGATCTTCTTCGGGTTCCTCTTCGGGCTCTGCCTCAGGTTCGGCTGCGTTCTGAGCAATTTGCATTTGTAACACATCGCAACGCTCTAAAGCTATCTCGGTTTGGGTCCTTGCTTCTTGGAGTTGCTCTTGCAAGTCTATCATCTCGGCTTGCATCTTTCTCATAATCTTCATCTGTTGATCACTAGCCTCTTGTATTTCCTTCATTGCCGCTGCCATGCGGGCAATCTCCTCCTTAGTCTCGGTTCCGTCCTTCAACAGTCCGGAAACGTTGGCTCTCGTATAGCGCATGTAACCCACGTCACGCTCCAAACATGAAACAACAGCTGCGAGAACTCGCTCTACAGGTTCGGTTAAGGGTGGTAGGGTGTTGGGTAAGCAGGGTGGTTCGGGTGAGGTAATGGGGGAACTTGTTCGCGATAGACCATACGCCTAATCATATTAGGGTACCAATCCCAGCTAACTTCGTTTTCGTACATGCCTCCGGATAAGCGATACCTCTTCGGTGCAGGAGCTTCGAGTTCCGGGACTACACGGGGTGGCGATGAGGTAGGTAGCTGCGGCTCCTTCCCATGAGCATGAGTCATCTGATCGGATGATGATGATGATGGTGGCGTCGACATCTCTACAGGTAAGCCGTGTATACGCGCGTATGAGTGAATGAGGTAAGAGATAAGATAACAAAGACTACACAAACATATGCAGTGCGTATCATTATAACTAATGGGTCGTCGCGGTTATAGTCTAGTATGCATGCAGCTTCTAGTTCGCTATAACCAATGGCTCTGATACCAATCTGTCACACCCTCAAAATCCACTAACGGAGTTTTACTGTCAGAGGGTGTGAACTAACAGGATCGGAATCATTAGTTATAATCAAACCATAAAACAAAGTTTCAAAACCATGAAAATGTTTACGAGTAATTAAATGCGGAAGCGTAAAACCATAGAAACCAATGTTGCGTCATGCAGGACGACTTAAAACCCAATGATAACAGTTTAAAATAAGTTTGCATAATTAAAAATGTTTCAAGCAATGCATGTTCCTAAACCGCGCGCCTGCCTCGGCTACCTGAGAATAACATACTAAAAGTGTCAACACAAGGTTGGTGAGTTCACAAGTTTAAATAAAAATAAAGCGATTAGCGTTTGCGTTCAGCGTGTTGCGTTAAGCGTTTTGCGTTACAGCGTTTTGCGTTACAGCGTTTTGCGTTACCAGATAGTGTTATGTCAATTATATATCTATAGGTAGCTAGCCTATAAAACAAGTATCACTACGTGTTCGACACCGAAGCTGACTGTTTATCATTTGCCTTGCCACCAGGTCATCCAGACCATGGTATGTGTTTAGCCAAGATTACACCCGCTCGACATCCAGTCGAGTTTAGCGGTGGGTGGGGTTTGTCAAACCCAGTAGTACCACTCAACAGTGACTCGCTATTATCCAAATATTAACCGGTTCGATCTTATGAAGGACTTTTAGTTTACGCGTTTGCCACTTAGTCTTTACAAGTGATATATAATCTATATTAACAAAATCTTAAATGCGTTTCGGAGTATGTTATCTCCCCCAAGTGAAAAGCGTTTAAAAACAGTTTAAAAGGGGAAAGTGAAACTCACTGTTTGCGAAGAAATTCCCAAATTAAATCACCAAGATGCGCGTCACAGAAAAACTCTCTCTAGCGTTCTAAAACAACAAAGAGATTTTTCTAAGTGTCGGAATATTATCGAGTCTCTAGACCCGGCACATAATACCTATGCACATAACATGTCTCGTGTTTCGTTTGTGAGTCGTGTGTGACTTTAACAAATGTATTTGTGATACGTTACATGTGTAAGCAATTATTTACGTGTCATGTATTCATAAAATTCATCACTAGCAATTACTCCCCGTAAGGGCATTTTGGTCAACACATGACAATTAGCTAGCCATTATTCCCCACGAGGGCAATTTGGTCAAATCATGACAATCAATTAGCAATTATTCCCCGCAAGGGCAATTTGGTCAAAACATAACAATTATATAGCAAGTATCATGTTTCATGCATTTTCACAAAACTCAGCAGCTAGTTTCACCGAGACAGAAATTCTACTTGAAAGATTGTACTATCTCACTGATCATAGAATCACAATTAATTTACCAAAAATCATCACAAAAGCATATATGTCTTAGGTTTCCAGAACATATTTTATTATATTTTTATTCCATATAGGTTTCTCACAATCATCAAATCATTACAGCAAACTCACAATAGTCAAATTCATGCGCAACAGAATTTTATTTGAAATTCCCGTTAAACGAAAAATCCAATAAATGCAAGACCACTTGGGTTAGGTTCCTAACTCAATAAGTCAACTTCCAGAAGTGGAACCAACCCAATTGGTCTCGTAGTTCATGAGATATAACATTTACAAAACAACCTAACAGCAGGTCTAACAGCTCAGCTTTGCACAATGTTTTTGTAAAATCATAAAAGTTAACCTTTACTTGTCCAAAAATTTCAAATTTATATTCTTTAGAAACTAGACTCAACCTAGTTTACTGTAGTATCAATAATCTCAACCAATTTTCACATTTACACTTCTTTACAGTCAATTAAACATCACTAACACAACCTGTCCAGAAACTGTTTGCATCCAAACTCAACATATTAACTATCTATGGACCATCATGCATTCATATAACACTCTAGACTCCATAAACACTATCCATGCACATCAATTACACATTACATACATGATTAGGGTTTTTGTTTGAACTCAAATCAAAGACACAAGTAATTAGCATGTAACAATACCAATTCTAGTTATCATATCATTATCAAATCAACAACAATCATATTAACACAACACCATATAAAAATCGGCAGCTAGGGTTTGTAATTAACCCAACAAATATCAAAATCAAGTATAAAGGATGCATAGGATAATCGATTATACCTTCCTAGCACCTAGTTCTTCAATCAAACACTTGAATTCTTGGTTGTATGTGTGTGTGTAGGTGACGGCAGCCAAGGATCAAGGGGAGAGAGAGACCGATCGGAATGTGTAGGGAAGAATAATAATAAGTTATGGTTTAGTTATTATTATTATTTATAATAATAATATGTACACTCAAGTCCCTCAACTTTCGATTGTTGCTTTTCTAGCTTAACTAACTAGTTCTAGTACGTTGAGTTAACGTTTATAACAATGTTATCACATAACACATAAGTCTAACACATAATTATCACATAATTATTGTTTTGACGTTTTTCGTTTATTCACCCATCATTTGCGTCAACTCGTTTGTGTTTCGGTGCAATTCCCGAAAGACTACACATGTAGTAAGTGTTAAGCGTCATTCAAACCCTAGTTTAAATGTAATGAGGTGTGCGTTATAGATTCAGTGATCTTTAAGTTTGAATTGACGGAGTTGAGTTAACGGAGTTAACCTGAAATTGACGATTGTCACAACTTTTTAATGACAATAACTTTTTCTCACGTTAATATTTTTCTAAAAAATTATACCATAAAAACGAGCATTTTATTCTCTTTAATTTGAGTATGGTATTGTTATAGTTTATTAATTTTTAAAAAACTAACATGTTACGTGATTACCGGTTATTACTAGCAACGGGTCGGGCATGTTTGGTTAATGGTGTCGAAGCGATTTAGGGTTGGAACAGGTTAATACAAAAAAGGGTTAATTTAGTTAATGTCGGGATGGGTTTAGATTGAAAGGGGTCATGTCAAAACGAGCTTCGGGTAAAAACGTTTTCGGGTCGGAACATGTCCGCCAAAAGAAATTGGGTTAAAAAGTAGTTTTATTTGAAATTACTGTACATTTCATCTTTGCTTCTTGATTATCGCCACCGGTTGCGCGCGTTCAAGCATTATTTATACGAATAATAAAATAAACTTATTAACAAATGGATTAACGTGGAAGATTAGGATCGTGAGATCTATTATAAGAAGTTGATGTGAGCAAGATGGGTTTATCTATATCTATACTATATATAAAACAAATAGCAAGGACCTTTTAAAATTTAATAGGTATAAAACTATTTGCTTTATGTACAAGCTACATTGCATATAAATTTGAAAATGCTAAAATAAAATGGTCTTTGCATCACCACCAAATCTAACTTTAATTTACAAAAACTAAATACAACCTTGGTCCTTCAACTTTACACATTTTTTGTAGATTCAAAAAAAAAAAAAAGCATTTAACTTTTATTATAAATTAACAACCCCCACACCTATTTAACGGACATAACTTTTTAACATGCCAATATTTAAAAAAAAAATACATCATAAAAACGAGCATTTTATTCTCTTTAATTTGAGTACCATATTGATGTACTTTATAAATTTTAAAAAATCAACATGTTACGTGATTACCAGTTAAGACGGTAACGAGTCGAACGGGCTTGGGTCAATCCTTATTAGTGTCCGAACAAGTCGATATATAAAATGGTTAATTTGGTTCGGGTAGGGTAAGTACGGGGTTATGTTGAAATGGGTTATGTCAGAACAAGTTTCGGTTAGAATGATGTTGGGTCGTAACGCGATTCAAGTCAAAACCAATTGGTTTAAAAAATGATTTATTTATATTGCTACTTTAAATTCTTGATTTTCGCCAAAGGTTATGTGCGTTAATGCATCAATTACGTGGATGACATTGTTCACGCGTATCGGGGTCGGTAAACGGGTGTCCTCGCATGTACAGAAGCGATGTGTGACGCATTTACTGGCACTGGTTACGAGTCCGATGTTTCATTCGATGCTTCGTTTGCCCGAACCGAAAACTGAAACGAAACCGACCAAAACAAAAAAAAACGAACCGAAATAAAGACAACTGACTAAACAAAGCGACACAAAAAAACCAAAACCTAACCGAAATAAACAAAACCGACAAAATCGAAACAAAAAAATAAAAATCGAAAAAACCGATCAAAACGAAACAAAAATACTGAAAAAAAAAGAAACCGTAATGAAACCGAACATAAACGAAACCGAGAGAAACAAAACAAAAAATATCGAAACGAAACTGAGAAAAAAAAAACAATAAAAACCAACCAGAACGAAAAAAAAAAAACATGACGAATTTTTCCAATTTTTTTCGTTTTTGTTTAGTTACACGTTATGCGCGTACTAGCGCTTGGCTAAACATTTTTTTACTTATTTTCACCCTTTCTTTTTTGTCTTAGACCCATGCTAACTAATTCAAAATTTTTCATTCTTTAAGTTTTAACTGATTCTGACTCATTAAACATTTTACTTAAACGCATAATACCTTAATGGGTTATATTTTGCATACTTATCTTAAACGAACAAATATTTTTTTTTATTAATTTTATTATACTGAACAAACCGAACCGAAATAAAGAAAACTGAGTAAAACAACACAAAAAAAAAACCGAAAACTAACCGAAATAAACAAAACCGACAAAATCGAAACAAAAAAGTAGAAATCAAATGCCGACCAAAACGAAACAAAAATACTAGAAAAAAAATAAACTGTAATGAAACCAACCAAAACGAAGGAAGAAAATGGAAACCGAACATAAACGAAACAAAAAATATCAAAAAGAACTAAAACAAAACTGAGAAAAAAACCAAAACAAAAGCAAAAAACCGACCAAAACAAAACGAAAAAAACGAGATGAATTTTTTTGGGTTTTTTCGTTTTGGTTTAGTTACACATTACGTGTGTATCAGCGCTTGACTAAACAGTTTTCTACTTATTTTCACCCTTTTTTTTAATCTTGGACTCATGCTAACTAATTCCAAATTTTTCATTCTTTTAGTTTTGACTGATTCTAACTCATTAAACATTTTACTAACATAATACCTTAATGGGTTATATTTGACAGACTTATCTTAAACTAAACAAATATATTTTTTTATTAGTTTTATCATATCAAATGAATCTTTATAAGTTTACTTACAACTATTATATGGAATATGTACAAGAAATGACGAGGTTGGAGAATCACATCACGCATAACCTGTCGTATAAAACTCACTGGAATAACTTCAAAAGGCGGATGAAATAAACGTAGAAAAGCTATAAGAAATAAACATCGGCTATCGTACTATATGATATATCGCAAGAGGATTGATAAATTAACTAGAAACATTTATCGCGTTGTAAGTTATCGGCGCCGCCGCATCGCGCGGGTTTTCTAGTAGTATAATTCAATTCATCACAATAATTGGGAATTTCTCCCTTAGAAAAGTTTTAACACCAAAAGCTTTTTAAAGAATGATGAAGGGGTGAAAATGTATCCCGACTTTACAGATTTTGTTATTTTTTATACTTAATTTTACAAGATTGTTTTCGAAATAGTAACTACTAAAGCTTACAAGTACTAAAGCTTAACTTGTAACGTAATTAAGTTTTAAACTTTTACCTTTTTACTGACATCAACTTGAATATCCTTTATTGATATGCCCATTATTTCATTAACCGAAACCCCATCTTATCTTTACGAACTTAAAAGATCAAATGCATTACACTTTTAACAATTTTAAAAATTTAAAAATCTCATGTTTCTAGCATATACATAATACAACAAACTATTTATTATACCTTTTTTTTAGATTATATAACATGATAGTGTTAATATATTAGATGGTACTTGGGTTATTAAGTGGCATGGCATCACATAAAACAAACCGTGCACATCCCAAACCATAAAATATTTTTAAAACTAGTCTCGTACCCGAATATATGTCTTATCACCAGTTCCAACCAAAGGTTTTTAGGTTTCACCTAGGTTCAGGTTCTTATATCATAAGTGCAATTTTAACTTGGTTCTAAGCATTTTGCATGATCAGCTGTGTTCAAATTAATATCAGGTCAAATATATCAATTCATACAAATAGAAGCTGCATATACCTTACAGGCTACAGTTTTAGAAAACTACAAATGCTAAAAACCTTAAAAACCGGTCATATAGCTAAAGATTTCTAGCCTAGAAGTCCAGATTCAACTTAGCAACCAAAGACTACAGTAATCAAAATTCGACACTGCTTGATAAATCATACACCATTTTCGATTCAAAACTTCAAGCACAACAAAAACACCAATTTCATCATGAAGTGAACAGTGTGCAAATCAGAAAGAAAGAAATTGCGGTAAGTACAATCATACAAATGAAATAAATCAATAAAAATAGATGTGAGAAATGGAAGACTATTGGAAGAATTACTAAAGATTTCTTGGAAGACACCGACGGGTTAGTCGTTACAAGAATAGACCGTTCAGTTTAAAATCAAAAGTGCAAAGCAACAATTAGTTGTTATTTGTTATCCATCAGGTTTCAAGGTTAGTCTTATGTGGTTATGTGTTACCCATTAGGAAACCCGGTCTAAAACTTAAAACCAATTTTGAAATATTGAACATTCAACTATAATTTTAACAACAATAATATCAATTTCAGGTTTCTAACAATTAGATTAAATAATGATGAATTATTTGTACCATGATATGATGAGATTTAAAATTTATACAAAAGTTATCTTGAAATAAACGAAAATTTTAGGCAAATAAATCTTAATGTTTAATAATATGTAATGGTTATAAAAAAGTTCTTTAAATTGAAATGTAATTTAAAAATAGGATGTGAACTTGAGGGGATAAAGTGGATATTAGATATGTTTATGGTAAGGCTAAGAAAATATAATAAATATATATATGAGTACATAAAAGGATTAGGAAGAGAAATTAATTTGATGACGTCATCAGAAAATCCATCCCCCTTCTTCGTTACGCCACCACCGCCTCTTTGATTTTCCCCGTCAGATTTAAAGAACTTTCACTGAATGTTGTAGAATTAGAACGGGCGGCAAAACGATTGATTAGTGTTGCAAATTGCAACATCGCCATCTCGAAGACGAACGGGTTGGAAACTCGGATGGCAAAATGAACATCAATCTCTATGAATCTTCATCCGCTCTCGGTGACACAGTTCTACAAATGTATATCCGGTTGTTGCGTGATGCACTGATGCTATTCGGTTATTAGAGAAACAATGCGATGGTTGGTGAAGAAGAGATGCGAGATACATCGTAATCCTATAAATGCTGATGAAGAGACGTGATGGTTGGCCGGTAACCGCCAATGCCTTAATGAATAACCCTATTATTATTATTCCTCCTGTTTTCTACATGGCAATGATAAAAAAAAATGGAAAAGTGACGTTAATTACAAAAATGGAAAAATGCAATTTTTTTTCCACCAATTCTAAATGTAGTTATTAGAATATATATGTTCCAGTCATACAAAAACAAAAGTACAACTTTTCCCTACCTTAATTGATTATATGTATCTAATGCAAACACATATTATTAGCCTTTTTGAAATCATAACACACTTCGGGTGTCAAGTATCGCTTCTCGATTACAATTCAAATTTTTGTTCAAGATTTCTTAGAAAGTTGGACTGCAAACTATATTCATAAGTTGCACTCTATTTATGCTACAAGTAAAAGGTCACAACCACCAACTTCTATCAAAAGCAGTTTAGAAAGTTGGACTGCAAACTATATGCTTCAAGAACCAACTCTTGCCATAAGAGTTTAGAAAGTTGGACTTGCTGTTGATTAAGCCTTATTTAAAACATTCAAGAAAAAAAAAAGAATTCTTCAAACATAAGTGATTGTCAGATATACAAGGTTGAACAATTCTGAAAAACTTAAAACTGAGATATGCTATCATACATCTGAAAGGTTTCGCATTACGATGGCATCAAGCTCATCTTAAAAAAAGAAGAGTTTCTGCTAATGATATCACATGAACAAGCTATAAATGATCAACTGTAAGTCGATTCTCAACCTCTACAATGGGGGAAATCATCTCTCTTATTCAAACTAGTTCATTAAAAGAATACCGTGATACCTTTAAAGAATTGTTGAACAAAGTTACACCAAGCAAAAGTTACACAGCTTGTGTGCTCGTTAAAGGCCTAAAACCTGAATTAAGTTGTCCTCTATAAGAGAGATGCAAACACACAAATTGCATGACTCTCACAAAATGTGACTTTGTTCTACAAGCAGCAAATATTCTTCTGTGAACCGGTTTCTATATCGTCCTCCATTGGAGAACTTGAGAAACAACTTACAATTAATCTCCTATAATCTGACAATGTGATATCATTAGCAGAAACACTTCTCATTTTAAGATGAGCTTGATGCCTTTGTAATGCTAAGCTTTCCAGATGTATGACAGCATACCTCAATTTTAGGTTGTGTTCAATCTTGTATACCAAACTTATTACAAATGACAATTAAGCTAATGGCATGTAATACTTTGGAAGGATTCTTGATGTCATGATGATATCCCTCTGTTATTTTGAACCAAAAGGGTCAGGCTTTCAAAAACTAAACCATTTTCTTGCATAAGCGAGACATCTTTTATGAGCAATGAAACTTCTTCACATACAAGAGTATATCCTCTTTCAAACTACAATGCCATTTTTGATACCTTTTGCAAAATAATCAGTCAGCAATGCAAATTGTGAGTCTAGAATCCAGTAACTAAACAGAACAATCAAAGACTGAATAAACAGTCATATTAAGTTCTACTTCATTAACACATCAAAGACTGAAGAAACAAGAAAAAACTAATCAAATTCAATAACATGCAGTCATGATTGAATCCAAAACAACAAATTCTATTTGCGAACTTGTCATATCAATTTGTTTCAATCACACAAAAGAAAATAAATCAATAAAATAGATATCTGTGCAGAAAAACGAGCTCTAACCATAACTGCTTATATCACAAATGCTATAAAGAAAAAAATTAACAAACAGCCTAGAAGACCAATAACTTGACAAGATCACAAGAACAAGAATATATGATGAATTCCTAAACAACACTTTCTCCTACCTTGATTGATTTTATTTGACTCGATCGCAAAATAAATAATTGCAAGTCTGTCTATAGATGTGTCTCACGTTTGAATCATAATATACTTCCTGAATCAATGCAAACCGTTAAAACAGTCAAGAATGTCAATTGTCAAGTATCTCTTCTCATTTACAATTAAAATGCTGTTCAAGATCTCTTGGACTGCAAGCAATAAGAATCAACTTTTTTCAAACAGTTGGTTTAGGGTGCACAAATGATTCTATTTAAAAACTTAAGAAAAAAAACCGTTCTTACAACTTAACTGAAACATTTTTGAACATTCTATAAATTCGAAAACGAAACCCTTTTCTTGCATAGATAACCAAAAAAGGTGCTTTATTTTGCATATATGACACATTTTTTTTTATAAACAATGCAAAATTTTTACAAACAAAATCATTTCCTCATTCAAAAACACTCTCTCTTATGGTACTTTTTGCAAGATATTTAAATGGTTCAAAGCTCACAAGTTCTATATTCTATTCATTAACACATCAAAACTTAAAGAAACAAGAAACACTAGCCAAATTCAATAATATGCAGTCATGATTAAATCCAAAAACAACCAATTCAACTAAATTCCAATAAACAAACTAAAATATAAATCATTGATCCAACTCTTAAAAACTGCCTGCCAGAAGCATCACCAACAAACGGCAATTTCAGCGTCCTTCCCATAACCGAATACCCAAAAGTATACACAAAACAAACACAAAAGGATTCTTGATATCATGATGGAATCCCTCTGTTTTAACTTAAGACAACATATTCAAGTTTCTTATTAACTATCAAGAGCCTCGCTTTCTAAAACTAAACCACTTTCTTGCATAATTCACCAACAAGGACGCTGCATTTTGCATAAATTAGACATCTTTACGAACAATGGAAACTCTTCGCATACAAAATCACTTCCTCTTTCAAAACACAATGTATTTTATTATACTTTTTGCAAGATAATTAGTCAGCAATGCCAATTATGACTCTTGAATCCAGTAACTAAGCAGAACAATGATAACAAATTCTACTTCAGTAACATATCGAACACCAAAAAAACAAGAAACAACTAACCAAACTCAGCAATCAAATCCAGAAAACAAGTAACGAAAATTAACCGAGTTTCAACAAACATACTCAACTTCAAAACTGCCTGTCCGCAGCCTCACCAACAAACGGCAACTTCGGAGTCCGCCCCATCACCGCATACCCAAACGTATACACAAAACAAACGAGCACGCCCACAAAAATCACACTATGACTCCACATCACAATCTTGCCCCCAATCCCATGTGGGCCCGGATTAAAAATCCTCTGCACCAGCATAGGCAAGACCAGCAGCACGTCAAGCACGACGGCCTGCATCGCATTGAACCGGGCATACCGACTGACATTGGTATTCCGAACAACCCCGATGTATAGTAAGAGGAAGGCGAGGTAGCTGGAGTAGGGGACGGAGCGGTAGAAGGAGAGTAAGGGGAGAAATGGGTCGAGAATGAGGCCGAGGGTTTGGGGGTATTGGGCGAAGAGGAATCGGCCGTATTGGAGGCCGTTGAAGAAGGGGAAAAAATATGCGGCGGCGGAGATAAGGCGGTCGGTGACTGGGGTGGTGTTGTAGGAGGCGGAGATGGGTGGTGGGTTTGGTGTTTTGGTGGTGGTGATTGGGCGGAGTGGTGGGAAGGTGGTTGGTTTGAGAGGGTGGCTGAAGAGGGTGGTTGAGCGGTGGGTTTTTGGTGGTGGTGGGGACAAGGAGAGGCGGAGGAGAGGTATGGTTGCCATTTTTTAAGGCACTGTAGTGATTTGGTGGAGATATGGTGCTCGGGGTTTTACAGAAAATAAGGATAACCAAAATTTGTTGAATGTTAAGTGCATAATTCGCATTAAACCTTACATCGAGTTAATAGTTTGTTTGACAGTTTAAAAAACCGTGTTTCTATCTTTATACGTCGACCGGTCTACAAAACAATTTACCAATTCCTAAAACTTAATCTGGTGATGGGGGGCATTTTCTGATAAGCTCTTTGAAGCGGGTGAAGACTTCATGAAACAGTTCACCCATCAGCTGTTGAAAATGACGGATTTCAATTATGGTTTCGTTTGTCTTGGCCTGTGAGTAGTACTCGTCTAGAAACACTTGCTGCATCAGCCCAATTACGAATACTGTACATTGGTAATGGAGTAAATCAATGTTTGCCTTCACTTTCAGTGAAAATCATAACAATCTCAGCCGATGTTAATACATGATTTGTTGTATGCAGTTGATCGAATAGGCTAGGGGTAGTTTAGCCATTAGAATACAATGTAATATGGCCATTCTCAAAGTATGTTTAGTGAACAAGGTCCATTCATTAGACTAATGGCCACACGCAACCCATCCGCTAGCCTAAGAGCTCATACGCATAGGATTTGGCGTATGAAGGCTCACTCGTTATCTGGAGAGCCCATTCGCTAAGGAGTTTAGCGAATGGGAAGCCATTTGCTACGAGAACGCCCCATTCGCTAGAGTGGTTCAACGAATGGGGCTTGGGCCTATAAATAGGTTGTTTCTGTTTATTTGGGCTTAGAGTTTTGGCCTTATTATTTAGGAATATTGGTTTTAAATAATCACAACTATCACTTATTGGCAAATAATAGGCCCAACTTTGCACTTGGCTGGTGGCGGTCCTAACTAAAGGAGTATTTGTTTTTAACGGGACGCGACTAACGGATGTTAACCCCGTTAGTGATTTGCTGACGTTGACCTTCTTCTCCGGCCGGAAACCTGCAACTCGCCTCCATTCTCCCTAATATCATCACACTGTCTCCCTCCCTCTTCAAAACACATCGGAAATTCGAAAATGAAGTACATGACATCTTCTTCCATGGCCAATCCCTAGATACAAAACCCGATCTTATTTTCAAAAATTCGAAATCAATGTTACACGATCTACAAAATAAGCATAGGGCTTTTGTTACGGGGGTCAAAACGAGTCAAATGAAGTGTCAATTATCTCGAATGACGCACGATTGACAAGGGTGGACTTCGCCGGAGACAACAACGTCGGCATGTCGGTTAGGTTTCGTATGAAGGGAAAGATTGAGAGAGAGAGAGAGACGGTGTAACGATATTAGGGAGAATGGAGGCGAGTTGTAGGTTTATGGCTGGTTTTCAGCCGAAGAAAAAGGTCAACGTCAGCAAATCACTAACGGGTTAACATCCGTTAGTCGCGGCCCGTTAAAAACAAATATCCCTTTAGTTAGGACCGCCACCAGCCAAGTGCAAAGTT
Organism: Bidens hawaiensis; assembly: GCF_021521415.1. Classification (NCBI taxonomy): domain Eukaryota; kingdom Viridiplantae; phylum Streptophyta; class Magnoliopsida; order Asterales; family Asteraceae; genus Bidens; species Bidens hawaiensis. The sequence goes on along the minus strand of NW_027501658.1, from coordinate 16,639 downwards.
GGGCCTGTTATTTGCCAATAGGTGATAGTTGAGATTATTTAAAACCAATTTTCCTATTATTTAAGAAGTAGCGTTATGCGTGCGGAAATCTCTCAGAATGAGAAGCCGCTTCGAGGTGCACTTCGAGGCGAATCGAGATTAACGTATGTATGTATGTATGTATGTATGTATGTATGTATGCATGCATGTATTTGTAATCATTCGGTTATCGTTATCCGTTATCAATGAAACAATCATTCGGCTCGAATCGTTCTATTCACGTCTCGTTTGATCTACTATATGTGATGTATCCAATTGCGACTAGACCTTGGCTTGTATAACGTTTCATAAATTCTGATTCGAGACGTGTTCTTCGTATTCAAGTTACTGTTTGATTAATTTGAAAAAACGATTTAATGGATGAATGTTGAGATTGATGATTGATTTGTGATCGTGATGTGAATATGAACTTCTTGTATAATCCGGTGGATTAATTTGAAGTTTTGAAGGTTTTTGATGATTCCAGCCATGGAAATCGTTTTTCCGACCACCATAACTAATTTTTCCAGGGAAATATGATTTTCCGGCTCAATAACCGTCACTAACAACCTCCGTTCTCTAGTTTACTCAACAGCATGTTCATTCGCTACGGACTTTTAGCCATTCGCTAATGTTTCTTGCTATTCGCTACCACTTAAGCCATACGCTAAATCCTTAGAGTATGAGCTCATTCATTATGTTGCTTAGCGAATGAGGTCTATTCTAGCGAATGTGATCGCATTCGCTCAATTTTCTAACGAATGAGGACCAATTTAGCGAATGTGGATTCATATTAGTGAATGAGGATATTAGTTAGCGAATAAGGATATTATTTAGAGAATGAGGATGGTTTCCGCTTACCACATGGAAGACGGATATCCCAAATAAAAAAAAGTATTTTAGAAAAAATTTCTTAATCGAAATTTTTCTGGGGTATTCCTAATAAGCGGCGCAGTCTTCTTAATAATTTAAGTGACAATATTTTTCGTCCGACATTATACGCGTATTTATTAACCGAGGGAGTGAACACGATTAATTTTAAGAGGAGTTAATTGGAGAGTTTGATGTTTGTTTAAAACCTTGCCGAATTTGTCAAGAAAAGGGGGAGATAAAAATTTCAAGAATTCTATTTGATTGGTTTCTTCGTATATTTGCAAGGGTTTCTTAAAAAATTACTGCAATTCGGGTGGTAATACATGGTTTAAAGCTACGTTTGACTGATTTAAGACTGCAATTATTCTTAGATTGTTGGTTGATTCATTCGAGATTGAAACCTAATTATGTAGGCTATGAGTGTCTGTTCGTTTACTTATTCCTGAAGGATTTAATTCCTGAAAATGTTGGCTACGAGTATTCGGCGGATTACTTCTGTTGAAAGGGACAATTCTTGAACGAGTTCATCTTATTGTGGAACGGAAACAATGTTGGATACGAGCATTTTCGGAACTTCAAGGACCAAAATTGGCAAAAAGGAAAATATCAGCAAATTCTCCAGGCCGCGTCGCGCGATGTGGCAGACCCTATCTGGTTGCGGGACGCGACCAGACCCCAGATCAGCAAGATTGTTTATTTCAAGTCCTAACTGATGTTTAATGCTAAGTCGCTTAATTTTGGACCAAATCGCGTGCTTTAAACCTGGAGAAAACCCTCCTAAACTTGGTACATGTCCTTATACATTAGCCCCTTCCTCAAGAACGAATTTTGGTTGATTTTCAGTTGATTTGCTCATTAAACAAGATACTGTTGCTTAAACGAGTCTTTTGACTAAAATTAACATTAGTTTACTATTCCTATATAAACAAGGTCATTATAACCTGCACATCTCTTCCCTAAACCCTAATTTACTCTATATCAGCCATCACTTTCAAGAAAACCCCATTCTTTCCTTCATTCTTTATTATTTTCTTCAAGATTGTTCGTATTCAAGTTGACTTTGGTGTTTACTCAGTGTTTGACTCTGTTTCCTCATCAATCTAAGCACTTTCCAGGTAAGTTGTCTTCTGTAAAGTTGTTCTCCACCGTTCAATGGTAAACAATCCTCAATCAATTTCTAAGATTGAGGGGAATTGACGGTTCAATTGGAATTTGGCCCGTTTAAAGGGATATTGGTCAACAAAGTTGACCAACCGATTTCTATCACTTCTGGTTGAAACTAGCTTTCGGTCTAGAAGACTTTTAGCCGTATCTCAAGATTTTTAGTGTACTAACCAAAACCCGACTTCTGAATCTCTGTTCGGATTATGGTCAGTACCAGCTTGCTTATTTGCTGAAAACCTCATAGCCGGAGTTCTATACATCCCTTTGGATTGATTCCAGCGGCTATGTTCTCGGTTTTGACTCTATTTTATTTTGTATAAGTCTCAGGTCTGGTTGGATCAGAACAATCATCCCATTAACTTTGCTCGTTTATTCTATCTCTCTGTTTATTCGCTTAATCGTTAAGGTGAGAAGTCATTCCCCGCTTTTTACAACTTTTAAATGTTTTGGGGATACTTCTGTACTTATTAGTCATTCCCCGATCATACGCCGTCTCAGCAGCCAAATCCAGATTCGCTAGGCAATGGTCAGCCGATACAACTATTTGCACATGGTTTGATTGATTTATACTTATAATGTAACATTCGTTAAATTTCAGACCATAAAACCCGACCCATTTTAAAATTTTATTTTTTGGTCCATTGTTATTAAATCAAATTAATAAATTTATTGTCGATCATTTAATTTATTTCACGACACTCGAATTAGTCTCGGTTATATATATATATTCTAATAAAATACTCTGACTATCAAAAATATACCAAAACAACCCCTAACTAAACCTTTGATCTCCTTTGCACCCTTGCCAAAAAATGAGGACTAGTATGCAAATAACATTCAAACTTTCTTTTCCTTTATTTTCCCTCCATCCGTTCAGCCAACACCCCCTTACAATGGAAACTCATATTTTTCGCCCTAAATCATGGAATTGACTTAACCGAATTGATTCTCCACTTAATTACGACTACACCGACAGTTCAACTGAGGGAAATAATTTGAAAAAATCGACAGCTGATATGCTAAAAGTAGTTATTAATTTATTAACTAAATAAACGCTAATCTAGACACTAAGTAATAATTCTAGACTCTTAACTTAACTAAAACTACTAACCGGCAAGTGAATCGGTCGACTCTAGTACAGCTAAGTAAGTTCGGATATCGAACCCACGAGACTCTTTTAATTACGTAAACTAGCTAAATTAGACTCAACCACACACACGACTATTTATTTTATAATTATTGAGGGGGGGGGGGGGTTTACTAAAAACTAAGATTAAACTAATATTAAAACTAATTATTAAAACTAAAGACGACTTAACTTAGGACTTTGATTTACCTTAGGTAATGATAAAAAACCACCTAGGCTAGAGTCCCTAATGTATCAATTATCAATTAGTTGGAAAACGCATGTTATGGAATCGAGATCTTAAATTAGTCACTTAAAGAAAACCCGAACAGGACCTTTGACCCTTCTCAAGAAGACACCTATGGATTTCTATTAAGTTCTTAAAAACACCAGTTTAATTAGACTCGCTTACGGTCGCTAATTTATTTTATGGTAAGTACCTCTGTAAGAAATCCTACCTTAAAGCGCGGAAATCAATGGTAGTTTAAAGTATTCACTCGACTAGATAAACAAGGCTGAAAAATAAAACCTAGACGGACTCCTTACGAAAAACTAAATCTAGCAATCTTAAACAATCAAGACTTATCATATAATCTATCACCTCTCAGCTATTTAGATTAGCAGCACACTTAGGTCACTAATATTGTTCCTATAGTTTTATTGCAAATCAACCATAAACTAGTCAAAAACACACAGTAGATGACCTAACAGAATCCTATTATATGACAAACAATCACCAAGGAAACTGTGAAACAATAAAATTAACCAAACAATCCTAAACACACATATGCATCGAATGAAAAACAAAAAACCTCTTACTTAATCATAAACCATAACAAAACAAAATCCAAACCAAGATCAAACGTCAACAAAAGTTCATCATAAGCCTAGGCGGTCTTAGGGTTTAGCCAACAACGATACTCAAGAACAAAAGAAAATAAATAAGTTCAAATAATAAATTCATAACAAAAATGATAAATTAAAACCGAATAATAAAAATGTTTGGATGAGTAGGTGTTGAACCCGAACGATCTCTGCTCGAACCCAAGGGCTTTTCTCCTCTCCTTGCTATGCTTCTGTTCCAAATTTTGCCAATTAGTTGTCGGCCTCCTCTCTTTCGTCTCGGGTCTTTTTTATATATTTTGTGTGAATTAAACCTCCACCGCCCAAGAATGTTTGATAGGTAATCACATATTCACAGCCCAACTCTATATTAATTAGCCCATGTAAAATATATTTAGGTAGGCTCGGTCAACGATCAATTGCAAAGCAATTAAACTTGACTTAATTTTTGCTGCCAACTCTATGTCCTCATAATGATCACCTACCCATTTGTAATGTAAATAAAATCATGTTGAAGTTCAATTATTATTTTGAATCGTGATCTACTCCCTGTGATACCAAACCAACACAACATAACTTAAATTTGTTATAATTATTTATGATCACATGGTAGCTCTTTGATATGTGTTTTCTTCATGACTATAGAGTATAAGAAAAACCAAACAATAGTTATTATTATTATTATTATTATTATTATTATTATTGGAAGTCAATTTAATCGTTTTAGCTCGTTGTCTCAAGTTTAGTAAAAATACTCAATTTTAGCTCAATATCTCTTAGAACCTTAAAACCACACATATGAGCCAACTAAGAATAATATTCAATAAAAACCTGACTCAAAATTAATAAAAAGTGTAAGAAATATTTATAGAATAATATGTATAATTTAGACTATATCAAATATTCCCACACTTACTCTTTTTCGTCCCTGAAAAAGCTATTTGCAATGGAATCATAATCAGAAAATATGATTTTAAAACATATAGATTACTTTTTTAAGCTCAGATAAACACAAAAACAACGATTGTTGATATTGTTGTCCACTTAAACCGAGCCACCAGCCTATCAAGCCCCCAAGCACATATCGCAATTTAGTTTAAATGATATCAAAAACCTATGGGTCTCACACCTTTATAGTTAAGATCCACCTACCCCATCTCAAGCATTGTAAAGCCAATTAAAAATTGAGTTGAAGCAAACTGGTTCAATATATCACCATAAGATAAGAACCCCTTAATGGTAAGAAGAAAATACACTTAGATGGGATTGTGGATGATTGATCATGTAAGGTCGTACGAGAATATCCTAAATTTTATTGGACTTCGTCCTATATATTCCCTAAAAAAATATTTATCGATTAAAAACTTTCGAGCCCCAATAGTTTATCCTCAGAGTTACCATCCCCTTGGTAACACGTAAGCTCTTAGTCTCGTCTAGTATGTGCACTCTTTTTCTATTTTTGAGAATGATTCTTTGACATTTTTCTCATTAATTAGCTTTCTCATTTCTTTTTTTTCCTTTTTTAACAACTTTTTGGAATACTCTTATTATTATTTTTCTTCTTTTTTTTTCATTGTGCTCTTAGGCATATTTTTTCCTAAATATATAACTAATTTATAAGCTCATATAAAAATTGGATATGGCGGGGCGCCACCACTCTTTATTTATTTTCATAAAACGTAGTGGCGTGCTAATTTAAAGTGTATTCAATTCTCACCACCTCAGGGTAATCAGCTTATGGTAATACTCTCTATGCTTTATCGAATTTCAGCTTCACCATCTCCCTTACGATGAGAACCCACAAAATCTAAGATTAATTAGGTTTATTAAGAATATGCAATGGAAAACCTTTCAAGACTAGTTGGGCCTACCGACACATCCCAAGCTTAGTACGCTTTCTTTTTATTTTATCTCTTATATATAGTAGTTTCAAAAACCAATTTCCAATTATACTATCATTTTCCATTTATAGTGCAAAAAAAAAAACATACTCAATGGACATTTTTTCAATTTTTTTAAGTACGACTCAAATATCCTATCCCCACACTTAATTTTTGCATTGTCCTCAATGCAAGGATAAGGATGAAAAATAAAAATAAAATCGAATACAAAAAATTAAAAAAAAAACTAAAAATAACAATAAACAAGCTAGATAGATAATGAAAAAGACGTAGCTGGTAATATGCGTATGAAGTTTGATGCCAAAGCCTTCTTCCATGTATGCCCTCCAACTCCGAACGTGCATAGCAAACAAATATCCCTTTCTCTCACACACGAACGAAAGCGGCAAAAACATCAAACAATATCTAAATATATCTTATCAACTTGATAGACGTTAAACATTAAAAGTATTTCAGCAGACCAACCAACCCAACCAATGAATAATACATCAATAAATAGCAGCAAATAAATAAACAAAAAGTATACGGCTCCGCTGCTCCATCCTCATACTTGAATTTTGCATTATACTTTATGGGGGTCATTTTTCTAGCTCAAAACCTGCAAAACTTAAAAACACAAAAACAAAGAAAAACTACAAAAGACCTCGTTAGTGACTCGATTAATTATACAAACTCTGTGAAACATCCCCACACTTAAACTTAATCAGGAGGTTTTTCTTTAATCTGGACACTATCTAACCCGTTCAATTCCACCTGGTAATTGTTAAACGTTAAACTTTTATCGATGGAATTGAAAAATATTTTAAAAATCCTTAACGGGTCAGACCACCAAAATTTAAACTTACCTGGCATGAACCGGATGCATGACATGTATCGAGAAAACTGGTCATGCTTGAACTTCAATGGCTTCCTTTTTCCTGTAGACCATCTTCTGACTTGCAAATTATTACGGTTCACATATGCTCTTCTCTTCGCCTTCTCCCGTGGTATTGATTTATGAGCGACATTTATTATAAGTGTCACCGGCCAGCTGTGATGTTCTTCCACTACCACCACTTCTATATCTTCTAGTAGGACTTCAAAAAATGCTAAGTCACCCTCGGAATGAAACTCTCCTATTTCATCGTACTCAGACAATCCTTCTAACTCCAAATCCAAAAACTCATCCTCCTCACACAACTTATTCTCAACCTCTTCCTCAACACCAAACATCAACTCCAGTGAATCTCCCAAATCCACTTCCTCCTCTATCTTTTCTTGAACACCAAACATCAACTCAAGTGAATCTCCCAAATCCACTTCATCCTCTGTCTCTTCTTTCTTCACTAACGACTTTTGATAAGCAGCCCACTCTTCTTCATCTATTTCTTCATTAGTGTCACTCCAGTAATTAGGGGGTGGGGGTGGTTTAAAAACCATCACTTGCTCAAACCAATACAAGTGTGCCACCTTATCCCACCACTTTCCATCACTAGTGATGGAATTTTGCTAGGGGTGGTGGTGTTGTGTGATGGAATTTTTTTTTTGATATTTTTTTACAACTTAAAAATTAAAAACAATAGTAAATTAAAAAAAAATAAAAGTTACATTAAACAATCTACTCCTCGTCCGAATTCGGAAATTCCAAACCTAAAGAACCTACAAGTTCAACTAGATCATATCTCAACCGATGGTGAATATCTTCGTTTCGCAAGTCTAATTGCACGTTCTCAGGAACGGGAACTTGAGTAGGAGGACCCGGCACCCAATCTGGAGAAATTGCACGTCCGTCTTCTTTTATTAGCATATTGTGCAATATGATGCATGCATATAATGTGCTAGAGATCATGGGTTTTTTCATTGCACGAACTGGTTGACTAAGTATGCACCATCTACCCTTTAAGACACCGAAAGCTCTCTCGACATCTTTTTTTGCTGATTCTTGCAACTTCTTAAACGCCTTTTCCTTGACCTGGACAAGAAACGAAAAGGCTTTCACAAAAACAGACCATGTCGGGTAGATACCATCGAAAAGAAAGTAGCCACGTCTGTAATATCTCCGGATAGAAGGGTACGATACCATCTGTCACGCTTTGAAACAACGATGATGTGTATAGAACACTGATTTCGTTGTTTGAGCCAGGAACACCAAAATAAGAATGCCAAAACCATAAATCATTTGACGCAACCGCTTCAAGTACGATAGTCGGTCGTTTGATATCACCCCTAACATACGCCCCTCGAAACTCCCGTGGACAATTCCTCCATTCGATATGTGTACAGTCGATGCTACCGAGCCTCTCTGGAAAATGCCATCTAGCCTCATGCGCGGTGTAAAGACGTGTAATGTTGTGTCGTGTTGGTTTTCGTAGAAACTCTTTGCCATACAATTTAATAATCGCGTTTCAAAAGAATTGCAGACATTCACGTGAAGTTCTCTGAGACATTTGTAAGTATTCATCGAATTGATCGGGTGGATTACCTGTCGCTAATTGACGAATAGTGGATGTGCATTTTTGAAGCGCCGTAAAACTTCGTTTACCCCTCGCGTCGTAAGATTCTTGAAACCATTCTTCGCTTGCTTCAACGTCCGCTACTATCTTTAAAAATAAAGATTTCGGCAAACGAAATCGATCCCTGAATGTCTCGTCATTGTATTTCGGCTCCTCCACAAAATAGTCGTTCATTAGCACTTCGTGGGCATGTATACGATCACGATCCACCATTTTTTTCTTTGGACGGCTCGGGCCTTCTAGTTCGTTATATAACAACGGGAACCATTCAACAATGTCATCGTCCGAAGACGAAGAGCTATCGGTGTCTAGCGGAAACGAGTTGCTCGGAAAATCCATATTTTTTTGTTTTGAATTGAAGTGGTGAAGAAATAGGTTTTTGTAGTAGAAGATTGAGAGTGTTTTGAGTTGGATTTGATTTTGAGTTGGATTGAAATGGTTGTTAATTTATATTGTTAATTTTTTTTTAATTCCCCAACCCCAACGGTCGGATTTCTTAGTATTCACCACGTGATAGCCATCACGGCCGGACCCCCATCACGCGTGATGGGGGGACCGGCGGTGGTGTTCATGAGGCCATCACGCGTGATGGCCCTTCGATAATGGACCACCCCGTGCAGCCTTAGCAATAGTAACCTGTGGAACCGGAGGTGGGACTTCAACGTCCATTTTCGTCTCTGTTACTTGAATGATCTCCTCATCTGACTCCTCAACTTACTCCAATGATTTCAATCTCTTTTCTTCTTCTTCATCTTCTTCATCCAATCTCCTAGTAATGCTTTCTATTGTACATTGGAGATCTGTAATAGTGTTATGTTGATTTTTCAAGATGGTATCTGTTGGGAATCTGAGGCCAGAGATTGAGCCAACATATTCTCTAAATTCTTCATACTACTCTCGGACAAACTATTCTCAACAGGGTTGTTATTAGAATATTGACCATCAAATTGACCCTGATTATGCTGAGGCTGCTGATATAGATCATCATAATAATACGAAGGAGGCCCCTGCAAAAAAAATTGTTGTGGCTGCGCAGGAGGGTTTGCATAATAATGTGATAAACATCCCACATATTGTGGACATATAAGCGTAAAATGAGATCCACCACAAATCTCACACATATTTACGAGACTCAAAAGAAATAAAAGACACGAAAAATTAAACTCCTATGACTCAAAACAAAATAAAACGAAGTAGACTCCTAAATAAAACTAACAATTAAACTAAACTATAATAACCTAACTCCTACGACTCAAAAACAAAACAAAATACAAATAGCACGTATGTATCAAGAAAGTCTAACTAAAGCTAATGAACGCAATCGCCAAGAGTCCTCGGCAACGGAGCCAAAAACCTGATTTGCTAAAAGTAGTTATTAATTTATTAACTAAATAAGCGCTAATCTAGACACTAAGTAATAATTCTAGACTCTTAACTTAACTAAAACTACTAACCGGCAAATGAACCGGTGTAAGCCCCCGAATCCCGGGAATCCTACAATTGGTAATCACGTCCACAAATTCACAAAAATTTAAAACCAAGCGATTCTTTGTATTTAAAACAAGTTCAGAGTAAATAACAGCGGAAAAGTTTAAGTATCAAAAATCCCAAAACACGGGTACAGGTGTCCAAATCAATTGTAAATAAAATATTCGTTTTATTTGAAATCTTCATCTCATTAAAATCGTTTCAGAGTAGTAAACAGCGGAATAGATAACATCAAAATTCCCAAAACCTGGGAAGGTGACCAAAATCCAAAATTTAAATACTTATGGTAATAATTTAAAAGAAACAGTTTGCGTTATTAATTCTTCGACTAGATGTGCCTTCAACCGTCCGAGTAGTCTCTAGCACGTCCAAGCGGAAATCTCTAATCCTCAACCTGAAAGTCAATCTAACATACACACAAAGTCAGCTTGAGCTGAGTGAGTTCAAGTTTTCATAAACAATAATTCATACTTTATTTCAAAGCTATAGTTATACACAATAGAGAAGGTATAAATAAAATAAATTATATATAATTCATCAAGTAATACAATCATCGTCGAACACACGTACACGGGCCTCCCCACCCTCAGTCAAGACTCGAGTAATATATTTGACCCGGACGCGGTAAGACCTAAGCATGTGACACGAGCCTCCCCACCACGAGTCAAACCCGAGTAATATATTTGACTCGGTCACAACTTATACATCCAAGCACGAGATACGGGCCTCCTCACCCCGGGTCTTCCCCAAGTAAAATATTTGACCCGATCCCGGCTCATACATCCAAGCACGTGATACGGGCCTCCTCAACCTGGGTCTTCCCCAAGTAATATATTTGACCCGATCACGGCTCAACATCAGGGTCGAGCAAACATACAACCCAAACATGTAACATCAGTGCATGCAAACACAAAGTAGGCATACACAACATCAGTAGTCGAAATGACTACAACATCGCCAAATATAGGCCAAGCAATAATGATATACATACATATATATATTTAACATCCCAAGGCCTACCATTCCTAGCAAGCCTATATAAATTCGTTTAAAAACATTTCAAGAGTTTAAATATCATAACGGGATTATAAAACATTCCAAGAGTTTACATATAAAAACGGGATTATAAAACATTCTAAGAATTTAAATATAAAAATGGGATTATAAAACATTCACAGAGTTTAAATATAAAAACGGGATTATAAAACATTCTAAGAGTTTAAATATAAAAATGGCATTATAAAACATTCCCAGAGTTTAAATATAAAAACGGGATTATAAAACATTCTAAGAGTTTAAATATAATACGGGATACAAACAGTTAGGCCATCATCAACACTAAGTATTCATACTTAGACATCTATATACATCCATATATTTATATCCCTATAAATACCGTCCAAATAATAGCATCAGGGTCGAGCACACTTACAACCCAAACAGGTAACATCTCATCCAAGTAACAACATCAGGGTCGAGCACACGTACAACCCAAACACGTAACATCTCATCCAAGTAATAACATCAAGGTCGAGCACACGTACAACCCAACACGTAACATCAGTGCATGCAAACACAAATATGTCTACTCATATTCAATTACTGCCAAGTCCACTAACATCCTCGAGTCTAGACCATCAATAATGTATGTAACCTTAAGGACACAAGACCATGAACGAGTCTAAAATATCCTAAGGCATATAAAATAATTCAAATATAGCTTTCAAAATGCACCATCACGAGTAAGACCATGTAAAAATATTCAATTCACTGTAACGAGTAAAATCGTTTAAAATTGTATTTCGGTGTGTATGCTAGCCCAAAACGTAAAAGAGTAAAACGGGCATCATGAACTCACCTGAATCAACCGAACACCTGCAATGAGCTAGGAAATCCCTAAGTGCACAATCACAAGCAAGGGCCTGTAAATTATACACAACGCGTTACTAAACTAGACTGTAAGAACACTCTAGCCTAATGGGCCGTTCAAGCCCAACAACTTGGCCCAAGACCCAAAACTTTGGCCCAAGGCCCAACAACTTGGCCCAAGGCCCAACACTTGGCCCAAGGCCCAACAACTTGGCCTAAGGCCCAACGATAATCAAATCGGGTCGAATGCGCGCGAAATAATCCTTAAAACCATTTGTTAAACGAATCAGCCCCGAATGGACCAAATTCCATTTTAAATCTTTTCATTCATCAAGATTATGTCACCCGATTTGATAGGGTTGACGGTTCCTTTTTACGCTGATAGCTCATCGGATCATGCAGCTCCTGATCTGGTCATAGAAAGAAGGAAGTCCGAACTCAAAGCCAGTGTCTGAGCCAGCTGTCCTTAGTAGACTGGAAGCCAGATAAGGAAGTCTGGTCTAGCTCTCGAAAGTGGAAGGCAGAAAATAAAAAAAAGGATAGCTGAAAGTGGGGAAAGTCTCTTACTTTAACGTTTAAACGAAAATTCACGCACCGCCGACTCGATTGACGAAGCACTAACCCCAACAGCCCCGTGCATCAAAAATATAATTTTCCCATAGCCCTTAAAGTACCCTAGGGCTGTACAAACTGATTCGGTCGGTCATCCGATTGTTTAACGCATCAAACTCAACAATTGCCAATCCTACACCCGATAAACCCTAGTTTTCGAACTAAAATCGATTGACCGACCTAAACACCTCCATTGGCCATGAAATTTTAGTATATTGTAAGTGACATACCTAAGAATATGATGGAGTATGAACTTCAATTATAACAGCCCGAAAGATGCGAGAAAGGGCAGCCACCGGTTAAGCCTAAAACGAATTTATTGATCAATACGAATATAACATGCAGATTTTAGCATGCAAAGATGTATTTTATTACATAGGAAAACCATGGAATTAAATTATTAAATTTTTACCTGTATTACATAAATATCTTAAGTTTATAAAATTATTTTTATTATATTTTTCTAGTGGACAAAAAAATCATAAAAATTCTTCTAACACTGAAAGGTATGTGCAGCTATTTCAGCTGCGCAACAAAATGGTTTTATTTTTATAAAATTCATTACCCAGCCAAATTAAACGATTCCAATTGGGTTCGGTTCCTAACTCAAAATATTAACTTCCAGAAGTGGAACCAGCCAATTTAGACTTGTCGAAAAAAGGTTATGTTGTCGGGAAGACGGACCAGAATCCGTCGTCCCGCATCAGGTTTGACACTCGATTTTATAAAATCATAAAAACTATTCAAATCTCGTCCAAAAATTATGTATTATACCTTTCTGGAAACTAGACTCAAAGTAGAACATCATGGAATCAAGAATAGATCAAAAACAGTGGATTAACATCACGTTACAGACCCTACAATAAACGTATACGAATCTGTCAGCAAGCTGTTATCATCAAAACTCAATCTTAACGACCAATAAGCGCGTTCATATGATCAATTAAGGTGCGAAAGACATGGGGAATCATAAAACCGACCTTGAATTGAAGTTTTCACGGCTGAAACTTGGCTGGGCAGATGAAAAACGAGCAGGGGGGGTCCAGGTCCGACGGCTGCAAATAGGTTTAGGGTAAGAGTTATCTTTTGTTTTATGATATAAAATAGTTACATCCAAGTCCCTCCAAATTGAAGTATGTAGCAACTTGGGTGGAAAGTTAAGTGAGAACGTTTACGAGGTTTGCAAGGAGCTCCCGGGAGAATGCCGGGTCAAGCCCGATAAATATACAAACTCTACAACGTGCATGCCGATAAACGAAAATGTCGGGTGTTACATACTAGTATAATACTTTAAGCCGTAAGAGGGGATGTTTTGGGAAAAAAGGATGGAAAAACGGACTTTTAAAATGTATTACAAGAATCTAAATTAGAAAGATGAAACCCCGGCTTTTTGACCAACATTTATAAACGATCGAGCCGATTAACGAGATTTATGGGCATTACAACCGGTCGACTCAAGTACGGCTAAATAAGTCCGGATATCGAACCCACAAGACTCTTTTAATTAAATAAACTAGCTAAATTAGACTCAACTACACACACGACTATTTATTTTATATTTCTTGGGGGGGCTTTACTAAAAACTAAGATCAAACTAATATTAAAACTAATTATTAAAACTAAAGACGACTTAACTTAGGACTTTGATTTAACTTAGGTAATGATAAACAACCACCTAGGCTAGATTCCCTAATGTATCAATTATCAATTAGTTGGAAAATGCAAGTTATGGAATCGATATCTTAAATTAGTCACTTAAAGAAAACCCGAACAGGACCTTTGATCCTTCTCAAGAAGACATCTATGGATTTCTATTAAATTCTTAAAAACACCAGTTTAATTAGACTCACTTACGGTCGCTAATTTATTTTATGGTAAGTGCCTCTGTAAGAAATCCTACCTTACAGCGCGGAAATCAAAGGTAGTTTAAAGTATTCACTCGACTAGATAAACAAGGCTGAAAAATCAAACCTAAACGGACTCCTTACAAAGAACTAAATCTAGCAATCTTAAACAACCAAGACTTATCATATAATCTATCACCTCTCAGCTATTTAGATTAGCAGCACACTTAGGTCTACTTGATTTACTAGTATTGTTCCTATAGTTTATTGCAAATCAACCATAAACTAGTCAAAAACACACAGTAGATTACCTAACAGAATCCTATTATATAACAGACAATCACAAGGGGTAAGACCCTGAATCCCGGAAATCCTACAGTTGGTAATCATATCCAAAATTTCACAAATGTTTAAAACCCGAAACAATTCATTTTATTTAAAACAAGTTCTGAGTAAATAAACAGCGGAAAACTCATAAGTATTAAAAATTCCCAAAACCCGGGAAGAAGTACCAAACGATAAACAATGGAAACAGTTACTTATAAAAATCCCATGACCAAGTATAAGTTAAATGTTCTTTTTTTATAAAAGGTCTCGACTAGGAATGCCTTTAACCGTCCGAGTAGCCTCTAGCACGTCCAAGCGATAATCTCCAATCCTCGACCTGAAAAGTCAAACTAACATACACACAAAGTGAAGTTAAGGTGAGTGAGTTCAAGTTTTATATAATCAATGTTTATAATTCGGTTTAGATTTCAAAAGTACAAAAACCTTGAAAATTATAATTAAATAAATAAACGTTTTTCATTGAAAATATTTATGCTAACACGGGCCTCGCCACCATGAGTCGTAACTTGAGTAGTATATTGGACCCGGTAGCAGAAAACAGTATGCAATCCGGGCCTCTCACCACGAATCGTAAGTCGAGTAATATATTGGACCCTAATACAGAAAATCCCCACAATACGGGCCTCTCACCACGAGTCGTAACTCGAGTAATATATTGGACCCTAATACAGAAAATCCACACAATACGGGCCTCTCACCACGAGTCGTAACTCGAGTAATATATTGGACCCTAATACAGAAAAGCCACACAATACGGGCCTCTCACCACGAGTCGTAGCTCGAGTAATATATTGGACCCTAATATAGAAAATCCACACAATACGGGCCTCTCACCACGAGTCGTAACTCGAGTAATATATTGGACCGGATTGCGGGTTAAAACAAAAGACGGGCCTCTCCACCACGGATCACAAGTCACGAAATCAAGGATCCGAGTAATATATTTGACCCATCCAAATCATGGATATGCAACACGGGCCTCTCACCACGAGTCGTAACTCGAGTAATATATTAGACCCGGCCACAATCCATTCAAGCACACACACCCAAAGGCACGCTTACACGTAAGTTCATCAAGTACACACATCAATAAATATACGTATAAATATATGCACTATAGCTTAATCACGACGAACTATTATATTTCCACAAGTATAGGTCATAGGTAATATGTATCTAAAATACAATTACTTCAAGTAAACCTATAAGCAGTCACTTAACAGTTTAACAGGTAAAACAAGTAAGTGTGTATGCTAGCCCAAAACGTAAAAAGTAAAAAGGGGCATCATGAACTCATCTGACACGAGGCACACAATCACAACGAGCTAGAGAACCCCAAAGTATTCCCACAACTTAAACGTCTGCCTGATTACACCCAAAGATTACTAAGGGTACCGAATCGACTCGTTTATCCTATGAGGCGTTCTAACATGGTTTGAGTTACCTAAAGCCTCGAACTCACCAAGTTCAATTACAACAGCCTCCGGGGCCTTGTGTTTACCAAAACCACCCTTAGATAATCCCGGGGATAAAGGATTCCCAAATTACCCCTGGAAGTTGCTAGATGAGACGAATATGCGCGTTTATGAGTTGTTTATGCACTCAACAACCAACTCAGCCCCGTGTGGACCAAATTTAAAAAATTCACAGTCGACAAGTCCACACGACACCGCACGAGTTGGATGGGTTGGTAATTCGCAAGCACAACGCACAAACTACCAATAAACGCAAATTTGCGTTGTACCGACTCGTTTGAGTAACCTACAACCAATTCAGCCCCAATACTTAAAAAAATAATTTTTCCACAGCCCGTATATCAAACCGAATCTACACAAACTGAATTGGTTTTTAATTCCTTCAAACCTCGCGCTAAACGCAATAATTTAACAATCTAGACAACCGAACACTAGTTTTCAATCTATCACTAATTGACTAATCAAACGAAAACCATAGCTCACGATATTAAAGTATGTTACACTAGACATACCTAAGAATATTATGGAGCAAGAAAATCAATTCAAACAGCCCCGGAAGTGCTCAAAAGGGCTGCCGCCAGTTAAG